>NC_066529.1:13298810-13320460 GCF_024679095.1 Eriocheir sinensis
AGTGACCTGCAAATCATATGTGTGGGAGTGAGAGAGGGTGAGAGAAAACACACAATGAAAAAAGCTAAGTGTGTATAAGGAAAATAAGAGAATAAATGACTAAGTAGATGGGACAAAGGGAATAATAAGAAGACAGAAGAGAGGAGAAGGGGAAACAAGGTGAAGTAAATAATGAGACAGGATAATGGACGTGAGAAATGAGTGTGGTATGGGAAGAGAAAGAAGACATACTGGATAACAAAGGAAAAGGTAGAGGAGATGGAGGAGGAAAGAGGGAAAAGGGAAGCAAAGAGATGAAAGGGAGGGGGGGGGGTTATAGAAAACGCGAGGAGGGGGATTGACGATATGAGGAAGGAAGGGAGGTAACACGATAGGAAGGGGCACTGATGTAGGGAAAACTAGTGCAGACAGTGTAGAGGAAAGGGAGACGAAGAGAGACGAAAGGTTGGGGGAAGGATAGCATGAGAATGAGGGGTGAGGAAAGAACAGAAAAGGAGGCAGCGTAGGGTTAAGGTAAAAGAGTAAAAGAGAATGAGAAAAGGGGAAAGAGAGACAAGGAGATGAAAGGAAGGGAGGAGAAGAAAATAAGAGGGAAGGGGGAGAGAAATGAGAGGGAGGGGTAGGGAACACGAGAGGGAGGAGGAGAGAAGGGGAAAAGGGAGACAAAGTGATGAGAGGGAGAGGGAGAAAAACATAAGAGGGAGAGGAGAGGGAAAATGAGAGGGAGGGAAGAGGGAAGAGAAAATGAGAGGGAGGAGAGAGGGAAGGGAAAATGACAGGGAGGGGAGAGTGAACACGAAGGAGAAGGAGGGAGAGAACATTAGACGGATGTGGGAGGGAGAAAGAGGTTGAGGGAGGGAAGACGAAAGGGGAAGGAGAGAACATCAGAGGGAGGGGGATTAGAGCAAGAGGGAGGGGGAAGGGAACAGGAGAGGAAGGGCGGGGTCGATGTAGGTGAGACTAATGCAGATTCGAGGCAAACTTTGAGATAAATTTGTTGGCGTCACGAGGCGTTGCGAGGACACGATTAACTTTAACTTGTGTGTTCTTAAAAGAGACGAGGGGACAGCCATTAATGCTCTCTCTCTCTCTCTCTCTCTCTCTCTCTCTCTCTCTCTCTCTCTCTCTCTCTCTCTCTCTCTCTCTCTCTCTGCGCATCTTCCTGCTCTTCCCTCAACCACTCAATCATTACTTTTACCTACATCTCCATTTCCACTTTCGCTTTGTATAGTTTTATTTTCACCTCTTTTTCTCCTTTCCACTTCCCTCTTTCTCTTTCTCCTCCACCGTTCAGTGCACTTAAATTTCATGTCCTCTTTCCTCCTTCCCACTCTCCTCTTCCTCGTTCTCCTTTCTCCCACATTTTTGTTCAATATAGTTCCCTTTCCACGTACTTCCTCTATACCACTCCTCCTCTTCCTCCTCCTCTTTCTCCCCCATTGCTTCACGACTAGTTAGGATCACGTGTAGTTTGGCTCGTGAATAGCTCAATGGGAAGAATAGAAGAGGAGGAGGAGGAGTAACACAAAAGAACACAAAGGAAGAACAAACAACAGCAGACATGATGGTCCCTACGAGGCTGTTTGTGACAAGCTACACTGACTATCTAATCAAAGGTGGAAGATGAAGGACAACAAAGGCGAAGGCTCCTCCCCACCCCCCATCCCTCCAGCCAAAGCTAGCAGAAAAGGAAAAATAACCATGCAGCATGGACAAACTGACAGAGTGGTGGATGAGTGGAATAGGCTTAGCAGTCATGTGGTGAGTGCCAATACAATTGTCACATTAAAAAATAGATTAGATAAATTCATGGACAGCGATGTTAGGTGGGGAGAGATACACGGGAGCTTAGGTTCAAAGGAGCTGCCTTGCACAGGCCTACTGGTCTCTTGCAGACTCCTACGTTCTTATGTTCTTATGGAAATTATGTAGGAAAGAGGAAAGAACTACCATTACTGCTACCCCTAACCAGGCGATAAAAACGGACAAGGACACCAGTATTCGAAAGAACTTAACGTTATTACGACAATGAATAATATCTAAGTTGCTGGTTGGATTCAAAATACTTGTCTAATCTATTCTTGAAAGCCGTAACTGTTGTACTATCAACGACATCACAGGGTAGAGAATTCCAAACATTAACGACTCGATTGAAGAAGAGGAAGAGGAGGAGGAAGAAGAGGAAGAGGAGGAGGAGGAGGAGGAGGATGAGGAGGAGGACAAAGAGGAGAAAGAGGAGGAGAAAGAGGAGAAAGAGGGGGAGAAAGAGGAGAAAGAGGAGGAGGAGGAGGAGGAGAAAAGGGAGGAGGATGCATTACTGGTTCATTATCTACTAACGAGCAGTGTCAGAGGAGATGAGAAAAACTGTGATTAAACGGTAT
This sequence comes from Eriocheir sinensis, assembly GCF_024679095.1. Taxonomy (NCBI): domain Eukaryota; kingdom Metazoa; phylum Arthropoda; class Malacostraca; order Decapoda; family Varunidae; genus Eriocheir; species Eriocheir sinensis. Next base: position 13,301,192 of record NC_066529.1, read on the forward strand.
TATTTTTTGTTGCTGTTATGTTTACTATCATTATTGTTTTGTTGTTGTTGCTGTTATTTTTTTGCTATTCTTGTTGTGTTGTTGTTGTTATTGGTGGTGGTGGGGTTGTTGTTGTTGTTGTGGTTGTTGTTGTTGTTGTTGTTAGCAGTGAAAATGATTGCGACGATGAATTCAGTAAAATATACGAAGAGGACGAACGAAGGAAGGTTTGATAAAAAAAAAAAGGAAGGAAGGAGCAGCAGGAAGAAAGGAACCAGACTAAAAATGGAGTCAATCAGGAAAATCTCTGGATAGTAAGCGAGGTCGTTGTCATGGCGGCGAGCTCTCTGGTCCTCTCCTCCGAGCCCGCTCACCTTTTTTATATACTCACTCAACCTCATTCCTATCTCCTCCTACATCTCATTCATTTAATACTTTTCATCGCAGGCTTTTATCCAACTCTGGCTTCGCACTAATAGCTATAGTGTGTGTGTGTGTGTGTGTGTGTGTGTGTGTGTGTGTGTCAATAACCCGCTTCCCAACACGATCACTCCTCCTTCTCTGTACCATTACTTCTATGGCTGCCTCTTTCACACCTGCGGAAGATGTAATTAAGGGGAAACGTCTCACCTTTATCCACCGCAGCCATAACACCGCAATGACACCCCGCGAAGCCCCAGCGACGACCTCCCTCCCTCACGCCCTCCACACCACTGGCTTCCCTCCCCTGAAGTGCCCCCTGAACCTTACCCGCCTTTGAACTGCCTCTTCATTGGCTCAATCTGTTATCTAGACGCTGATTGGCCGTAAAATATGACCGTGATTGCCTGAGAGATGACTCTTGGCTATACCCGGTGTTGCCGCCAAGTGCTCCGTCATTTAGTATTCTTGTCATGTTTGGATAAAATGTATGAATCGTTGTTTTATTTCCTTACGTATCGCTTTCACATGGGAGTGACCACAGCTTATAACATACAGCCATGCCGGGAAGAGTGACACCGAAGGGCACTTGGCCGCGAAATGCTCTACACAGTCACACGACGCAGCTGGGGCTCGAGCCAGGCGGTGAAGAGCTCCGAACCATTGCTCCGAACCACTACTGCTGTTGACAATGGCGAGGCGAGTAGTGCTTCGAACCTGTGTGTTGACTCTTAGCCGAGAAAAGCCTCTTGGAGGAAATGTTATGTTGAGAGAGAGAGAGAGAGAGAGAGAGAGAGGTCCTCACGTGTGGAGCGCCAGCTAATCCTGGTTGGAACGATCATCATTATTAAGAGTTTCTGGCGTTCGTGCGGAATACGAAGACCCCAGATTTCTATTTTTCTAACTTTTTTCAACTTTCTTTTCTTACTTCGACTTTTCCTCCTCCGCCGCGTCACCCAATTATCTTTTTTTTTCTTTTTTTGCCTCCTTCTCCTCTACCTTTTTCTTCTTCCCCTCCTCCTCCTCCTCCTCCTCCTGCACACTAACCACGATTATTAGATTAACAAAGTTACGCTCTTCTCGTGCCTTGTTCGATTATGGTGTGTGTGTGTGTGTGTGTGTGTGTGTGTGTGTGTGTGTGTGTGTGTGTGTGTTTGTGTGTGTTATTTAGCGACACACACACACACACACACACACACACACACACACACACACACTTGAGGACCCTCCGTTTCAAAGTTAAATTGGCTACGTGAGTTTCTCGAGTCATTTGTTCTTTGTTTTGTTGTTGTCTCTGCCTCTTTATCCGCTACCCTCTTTGGGGATGTCTGTTTGTTCGTCTCTCTCTCTCTCTCTCTCTCTCTCTCTCTCTCTCTCTCTCTCTCTCTCTCTCTCTCTCTCTCTCTCTCTAATGGAAGTAGGGTACCCTCAAAGGAGAAGTCTGCTCACGTAACAAAGGTTTACTTTAAGGAAGGAAGGGAACACAGGCAGCTGCGTACCCAGTGAGGGACGGAAGGCTGGCAGTACAGATTACGTTTTCCATCGTGATGGACCGCCTTTGACTTTAGACAGCACAGGCATCATCCGGGATAGTGGGAGAGAGAATAGTTTTTCGAAGGGAGAGATTCTTGAAAGGAGGTGTTTATTTCAGGTAATATTTTGGCTTCTTCCTGTATCTGTCGTTTTGTCTGAATAGTCTTTCCGGAGACCATGATGAGGCTTTGTTCGTTGCGTCCCTTTACGTGTGTAGAACGCAAAAAAGCGCTTGCTCCTTTTTGTCATGTAGTCGTTGTGGGTCGAGGATAAACAGGAACACTGCCACCAAGAGCCTCCCCTGCAGAACTAAGAAGAACTAAGAACCCGTACGTCCCTTAATGTATTTGATTATAAACTCCTGCCGTGACCTTTCCGGTGCCTCGGGCGAGCTGGAGAAGCTACGGCAGACGCTCGAGGTGGCTCCGCTTTTCTGGCAACAGGAGTCGGAAGTCCTGTTGGTAATGGAGCCTCTTCAAGTTTTGGCTTCTGTATATAGTGGACTCCTTAGCTCTCTTGGGAAGGAAAGCCACAATGGTTGTCAGGGAGAGTCGGTTGTGGTACTACTTTGTGAGGAGAGACTTTGAGGTTTGTCCTGAGTTACGTGGCGCGCTGGATGGTCGCCTAGAAAAAGTACTTGTTTCGTTGCCATGGTTGTGTTCTTCCTCTCCTCTCAGAAAGGGTGATCTTTTTTTTTTTTTTTTTTTTTTGACAGCAGAGCGCAAAAAAAAAAAAAAACTATAATGAAAAAAAAGCCCGCTACTCACTGCTCCTACAAAGAGTTAAAAGCAGTGGCCGAAAGATAGGTCAATCTCGGGAGGAGAGGTGTCCTGATACCCTCCTCTTGAAAGAGTTCAAGTCGTAGGCAGATGGAAATACAGATGAAGGAAGATTGTTCCAGATTTTACTAGCGTGAGGGATGAAAGAGTGAAAATGCTGGTTAACTCGTGTGTAAGAGTTTTGGACAATAAAGGAATGAGCTTCAGTAGAAAGTCGTGTGTGGCGAGGTCGCGGGAGGGGGGAAGGCATGCAGTTAGCAAGTTCAGAAGAGCAGTCAGCGTGAAAATATCGATAGAAGATAGAAAGAGAGGCAACATGGCGGCGGAATTTAAGAGGTAGAAGACTTTCAGTAATAGGAGGAGAGTTGATGAGACGAAGAGCCTTAGGCTCCACACTGTCCAAGAGAGCTGTGTGAGTGGAGCCCCCCCACACGTGAGATGCATACTCCATACGAGGGCGGACAAGGCCCCTGTATATGGACAGCAACTGTGCGGGAGAGAAGAACTGGCGGAGACGACACAGAACGCCCAACCTCGAGGAAGCTGATTTAGTGAGAGAGGAGATGTGAAATTTCCAATTAAGATTATGGGTTCAGGATAGACCGAGGATGTTTAGTATTGAAGAAGATGACAGTTGAGTGTTGTTGAAGAATAGGGGAAAGGTGTTTGGAAGATTGTGTCGAGTTTATTGGTGGAGAAATTGGGTTTTTGAGGCATTGAAGGACACAAGGCTCCTCTTAGCTGTAAAGTGTATAATCTCTGTTGTATTCAGGTAGAAGAAAAAAAGATACCTCTAACTCTCTTTATGAAACCATTCCACTTTCATAACTTGTGGTGCTTGAATAATTTGAAATCTTTCCTGCAAAAAATCAGAAGTCAACGCCACAGCACACCGCGCGCCCCGAGGACTCGGCGGCAGGAGCTTGCGTCGGGGCGCAGCGCTCCTCACTTCCCTCGAGGGGGAAAATTACCACCATAAAGCCAACGAATAAATATAGATCTCTTTTCGCTTCCTGACAGCACGGAAAGTAAGTATGGCTTAAATATATCAAACTCTTAGACCACGACTTCGATACTGTTGGGAGAACGGTGTGTTTGATGTAATCTGCAGGTTCATATTTTCCTGGCAAAGTCTCGAGCGACATCCGCTCTGTCTGTGTCAGCCGCGGATACACCGTCTCTGCGTCCATCACCGTGGCCAAACATGTGTCCAGAGCGGCGGGTGCGTGTCTCGGGCCGGGAAACATGCGATGGAGCTTGTTTTGGGGCTCCCTCTCACTTTTTTGTGCCTAGTCACACGTAATGGATTGGTTAACTTTATCAGTTCCTGCGAGGCCAAAAAAGAGGTGTTGCACTGCCCCAGAGAGGGCTAAAGGGGGCGTAAAAGCCTGTCGCCCTGGGAGTAGACCGAAACCAGATCAAACTGGTCGTCTGAGCTCTGCGGACTCAGAACAGGACTCGCGTCTGTCTGGAACAAGGGACGGACGGGGCGCGTTGCAAGACACTGAAAGCAAACGCAACACAGCGGCACCGACCAGCCTGCAGGACTTCCGCTCCCCTACCAGGACGCCGCGCCACACACACACACACACACACACACACACAGGAGGGGGAGGCTGAGGGTTTAGTGTCCCCCTCAAGGCTCGGTGCACCAGACACACTCTCTGTTTGATCCTTCGCCGGCGCCCTCCACCCTGGGCCGCCCTCCGCCCCTCCTGACGGGTGGGGAACAGTTTACCTTTGCTCGTGGTGGGGTGCGTCATGTCTCAAGGCTACACAACCCTGACACGGCCCACTCAGCCACCTCAACGCTTCCAAGGCAACTCTTGCTCGGGAACGAGGTGCACACGCTTCAGGATCCTCTGTTTTGGGGTTGTATTGCCTTTGTTGTGTTGTCTTTGTACCTTGATGTCTGCCTGTCTCTCTATCTCTTTCTCTCTCTATTTGGCTGTACGCCTTATCTCCACACTGTTATTTCACTTCACCATTCTTTTGCTTCCACTTTTCCTTCCATTTCCACATTCTTTTACTGGCCATCCCCCGTCCCGCCGTCTTTCCCTCGTGTCCTCCATCCTTTACCGCCCAATCTTCCTCGCTACAATCTTTCTAGACCCTCACGGACAGGTGGAAAAGAAAAGAAATACCAGCAACACTTTCAAAATCACTATCGTCACGCCAATCCTCCTCTACCTATACATTTACAGGCTGACAACAGGAGCAGCACCATTAACACCACTTCTATCACCATCTCCCTCATCGAAGTCTTTCTCCACTTACATTTACAGGTTGAAGAGAGGCGCATCACCAATACCAACCTCACTACCATCATCATCAGCAAAACATCAACACAAGGTGGGGACGGTGGTGGTGAGGGAATCAGCCAGAAGTTCGCGGTTACCTTGGCAACATAACCACCACCAGGGGCAAGATGGCAACCCCTCCCGTCAAGTTGGGTCGTCCTCGCTCTTCCAGGAGGGCGACAAGACGTTCTCCTTCTACCTGTACGGCCGTAATGGCGAGCTTGAGGAAAGGACTCTCTCTCTTCACCAGGTCCAGGTACGTGTGTGTATAGGAAATGCCTCTCCTGTCCTCCCTCTGTCCCGCTTTTCTCTTCTCTCCTCTGCAGTGCGTTTCATTCCCCTCCACTCCACTCCACTTCCCTCCCCTCCTCTCCTGTCCTGCGCTTTCCTCTCTTCTCTCTTTTCTCGTCCCCTCTCTCCCCCCCTCTCTCTCTCTCTCTCTCTCTCTCTCTCTCTCTCTCTCTCTCTCTCTCTCTCTCTTATTCCTCCCCCTATTTGCATTTTCATTCTTTTTTCTTTTTTTTCAATCTTCGTGCCATCTTTTGTGTGTTATTCCTACACGCGCGCACACACACACACACACACACGCACACATCTCCCCCCACACACCCCTCCCCCTCCCCCACACACCCCGCCGACCATCTTTATCCCACTCACCATCAACCAGAATAATTTAACGCTTCTCCGTAAACTACTAGGGAAGCAACATTACACGTGAACTGTCTCCCTGGTTAACGTATTCCCTACTCTTTGTTGTGGTTGCTTAGAAAATTAATGTCTCTCTCTTTTCGCTCCCGCCCTCACCTACTTTTCTTTTGATGAACCCATTCCCTCTAACACCCCTTTCTGTACAAATTAAAAATAGTTAGTGTTTATAACTTTTTTTTTTATGGAGTCCTTCTCTCTCTCTCTCTCTCTCTCTCTCTCTCTCTCTCTCTCTCTCTCTCTCTCTCTCTCTCTCTCTCTCTCTCTCGCCGGCATACACATAGATAAAAAAAAACCGCTCCTTTCTATATAAAGTGAAGAGAAAATAGTTGTCTTCTCTCTCTCTCTCTCTCTCTCTCTCTCTCTCTCTCTCTCTCTCTCTCTCTCTCTCTCTCTCTCTCTCTCTCTCTCTCTCTCTCTCTCTCTCTCTCTCACACACACACACACACACACACACACACACACACACCAACGCTTTCCTACACCAAGGGAAAAAAAGAAAATCCACCCGCCCACCCTGCGCTGCCACCTTCATATTCTTCTGCCCTGTTGTCCTTCACACTCTCACCAGGAAATTGTACGAAGAGAAAAAGCTGTGACCCCGCCTATGTGTTCTGACTCTGTGCTCTAACGCCCCCCACTCCCCACTACCCCGCCCCTCCCTCTCCTCCCCTGAGATCTCCAAGCCCCCACGCAGGTTACGTTTTGCCTCAACACATTTTCTTTTTCTCTAAGCGGGGACGATATTAAATAAAAATGACCCTCTATTTCTTTTTCTTTTCCTTTCTTTCCCTCCGTACTCGTTTCTTACATTTTTTTTCTGTGAGCGGGGAAAATATTCAATAAAAAATGACATCTCTATTTTTCCCCGTACTCTTTTTCTTATATTTATTTTCTTTTACCTATAAGCGAGACTTTATTTATGTATATATTCCTAGACAGTTATTTTTCTTCTGTAACGGGGGACTGTATTAAATAAGAAAATTATCTTCTTTTTCCTCTCTGCTCTTTCTCGTTACATATATTATATTTTATTTCACTTTCAATTAAGTTACATGATTTGTTTTAGCAGCTTCCTAGAGATTAAATATCCTGGATGGGAGCGATATTAAAGAAAAATGACCTTCTCTCGCTTTTTCCCTTCGTACTCTTTCTTTATATATATATTTCTTCTATTCCATTTTCAGGCAAGTTTTATTTTTTTTGTATATCTCTAGACAACTTATTATTTTTCTGCAATGGGGACGGTATCAAATAAAATGTCCTCCTCCCTTCTTCCTACGTTCCTTTTCCTATTATGTTTTCTTCTATTTTTAACCATTTTTATTTTTTTGTGTATTCCTTGGCAGTTTTCTCTCTGTAAGGTGGACGATATCAAATTTAATGTCCTCGTCAATTCTTCCTCCTACACGGGCGACCTCTCCATGCCGACGTTTCTTTTTGTTTACTGTGAGTTCCGTGATGGCTTTTTTGTTTACTGTGAGTTCCGTGATGGCTTTTTTGTTTACTGTGAGTTCCGTGCTGGCTTTTTTGTTTACTGTGAGTTCCGTGATGGCTTTTTTGTTTACTGTGAGTTCCGTGATGGCTTTTTTGTTTACTGTGAGTTCCGTGATGGCTTTTTTGTTTACTGTGAGTTCCGTGCTGGCTTTTTTGTTTACTGTGAGTTCCGTGATGGCTTTTTTGTTTACTGTGAGTTCCGTGCTGGCTTTTTTGTTTACTGTGAGTTCCGTGATGGCTTTTTTGTTTACTGTGAGTTCCGTGCTGGCTTTTTTGTTTACTGTGAGTTTCGTGCTGGCTTTTTTGTTTACTGTGAGTTCCGTGCTGGCTTTTTTGTTTACTGTGAGTTCCGTGCTGGCTTTTTTGTTTACTGTGAGTTCCGTGCTGGCTTTTTTGTTTACTGTGAGTTCCGTGCTGGCTTTTTTGTTTACTGTGAGTTCCGTGCTGGCTTTTTTGTTTACTGTGAGTTCCGTGCTGGCTTTTTTGTTTACTGTGAGTTCCGTGCTGGCTTTTTGTTTACTGTGAGTTCCGTGCTGGCTTTTTGTTTACTGTGAGTTCCGTGCTGGCTTTTTGTTTACTGTGAGTTCGTGCTGGCTTTTTTGTTTACTGTGAGTTCCGTGCTGGCTTTTTTGTTTACTGTGAGTTTCGTGCTGGCTTTTTTGTTTACTGTGAGTTTCGTGCTGGCTTTTTTGTTTACTGTGAGTTCCGTGCTGGCTTTTTTGTTTACTGTGAGTTCCGTGCTGGCGTTCACCTCTCCGCGCGGCCGTCGAACGTATTTTTGCTCCGACTCACTTTATTTTTTTTTTTCGGTGAGCGGGAGACAAATTCGATGAAGTGTTCTGTCTTTTTCACATGCGGCCTTTCCGCCGGGTTTTACTTTTGTACATTCTCGTTTCACACACTTTCTTGTTTGTTAGAACACTATTTGGTATCTTTTTCCCCTTTTTGTTTATACACAGTGTTTACAAATACAAAATAATTATTCATACAAAGTACAATTCGACAAAATATTGTAGAAATACATATACATACGAATACATAATAATTTTACATTTTCAAATTATTGATGTAAGAGACGAATCACGCAGAGAGCTAAGAGTGCTGACGCTATAAGGTTTAGAACCCTCGTAACACCTGAGACGTCGAGAAATAGAAAATCAAAGTGAAAACGATGATATACTTTTACCTTCAATCACGTCCCTGCTTCCCGGATGCTGTTATTCTGTCGGTGGTGTCGAGTGTAGGTAGTTTTGTGCTCTTCTTTCAGACTCTCCACACCGTTATTGCGTTACTTCTTCTCTTCCCCGGGCGAGTGACTCCTCTTTCCTGCCGTACTTTCACCTGTCGATATTCCTCTCTCATATAGTATAGCTGGCGATTTTTCTCCTGCCGGTCAATATTACACGCAAAAGGTCGCACGCGCAAGTAAGCACCCACGCACTCACTCACCCCACGCACCCACACAAACACCCACACAAACCAGATGGTCGTATTCAGCTATTTGTTTTTGTAGATTTCAGATAAAAGACTGTCGTACACACATATAACGATATTCATATAGAGTTATAGTTGAAATCGTTAATTACTGATGATTTTTGCAACAGTTATGGATAAAAAAAACCCGGCAAAGAGAGTATGCTGAGAAGGATAGTCTGGTAACTCACACCCACACCCACAACGACACCCACACCCACGCCCACCCCCTCCACACCCAATCCCCACCTATACACATACTCACACCCACACCACACCGACACCAACACCCACATCCACACCCACACGCATTCACACCCACACCCACATCCGCACGGACACTCGGGTTATCAAACCATCAAAAGGGAGCAAACAGATCCACGCGTACAGTACAGAGAGGACTTTTCTGACATTTTTTTTCCCATTACATTGCGAGAGCCAGAGAGATTTTTTTTCCCCAAGATTTCTTTCCGTTATATTGAGAGTCCCATGCACGTCCAGGGAGAAAAAAAAAGAAAGTATGGCAACAATGAAGACTCCGGTAAGAAAGATAATAAAAGAAAGCAAATAAAGAAACTCATATCCTAAGAAAATATTGAAATGTGAATACAGTTGACCTACTAAAAAAAGAACACTTATAATAATAATAATAATAATAATAATAATAAAAATGAGAAGACAGAACAAGAAAGAGATAAATTATATGAACACAAAAACGTAAAATGACTCTGACCTCTGATTTTCAATATCTACTGAAAACTATTTGAAAGAGCAGCGCCTCGGATTTTTTTGTCTCCTTTTATTTTTTATTTTTTATTTGCCGTTGAGCTGCCTCTTTGCCTGTAACAAAATACAGCGGCGCCAGGTATACGCTGACACCAAAGAAAAATAAAATACACGTAAGCCGAAGGTCATGAAAAAGAAAGTGACGTGATAGATAAATAAGTTAATCGTAAAATCATGACAAAGAAAGTGAGGCGGCAGACAGATCGAGGGACCCGTCAGACGCAGACACAGACGCCGCCAGATAGCACCTTGAGACAATCCATTCAGACGAGCGCGAGACGTATCGAAGGCAATTCTTAACCTAAGGGTCGGAGTCGCTGGCCCGCCGCTCACGTCCTCCCGCCGCCATCCGTCTTCCCGCCGAGAAATGCCTTTATTCGGTGCGTGCGCTAAAGGATCGGGAGAGGTAGAAAGATGTCGTTTCCTGCATGGGGTCTAAACAATTTTTTTTTTAGTTACTTTGGTTTCAGTAATGTTTGTCTTCTTTTGCAATGCTTGAGTTTTGAAAGTGGTGTGATATATTCTGTTTTTTTTTTTTCTTCTTCTCTTTCCTCCTCCTACTACTCTTCTTTACCTACTATCCATATATTAGCATGTAAGAGTGAGATAAAGAAATTGTGATAATCTGATTTCGTTCCTCCTCGTCCTCCTCGTCCTCCTCCTTTTCTTCAAAAACAAAATTCCTCGCTGTTGAAGGAATAAATAAAGGTACGAATACCGATTTTATTGCATACTTACTCTCTCTCTCTCTCTCTCTCTCTCTCTCTCTCTCTCTCTCTCTCTCTCTCTCTCTCTCTCTCTCTCTCTCTCTCTCTCTCTCTCTTTTATCTCTTTGCTTTTACTCCCTTCATACGTCTCATTCACTGCTCCTTCTTCATCTTCCTCTCATCCTCTTCTCTTCCCCTCGGCTCCACCTTTCTCTTCCTTCTTTTTAGTCTTTCTGTTCTTATCCTTCTTTCGCCTCCTTCGCCTCCATCTAATCCTTATCGGGGTATTTGCCTTCCTCCTCCTCGTTTTTCATCCTTTCAGCCTTTCTTCTCCTCCACTTCCTTCCTTCTTCCACCATTACATTATCTCTCTTCGCTTCCGCCTGATCCCTCTTGTTTTTTTATCTCTTTTCTTCCTCCACCTCCTCCTCCGTTTATTATGGATGCTCCACTTCTACACATCTTCCCTCACATTTTCCTTTCTCTCTCCTTACTTAGCCTGATCCTGCGTTTTCTTTTATCTCTTCTTTCATTCTCTTTCATTACTCTTCGTCTTTTCTTCTTCTTTTTTTGACATCTCTTCCTTGTTCTTCCCTTTCCTGTCGTTGTGCAGTGAAAAAACAACAAAAACATCCACTAGTATCATTACAACCACCACCACCACCACCACGACCACCACTACCCTCATTTCTTCTTCCACTTCTTCAGGCCATGCTGCTGGAGTGCTCCCCGTTCCGCGCCCTGGCTGGGGGGAACAGGAGGGCATCACATGAACAAGACTTCGAGCTCTCCTCCTCGCACGCCCCGATCTCCCGCCCCTCAAGCAACATACAAGGAGTGGTGGCAACGGTACAGCAGGTAACGTGGCTTCAGCTCCTCCTCCTCTTCATCATCCTCATCCTCCACTTTTTTTTCTCATTTTCGCTTCTCTTTCCCTTCTCCTATCACGTCTTATTACTCTTTTCCTATCCTTTTATCACTTTTACCATCATCCTCACTGTTCCCTCTCTCTCCCGTCTGTCAGGAATCGTGGTTAAGTGGATGCTGAAGAAGAGGCAGGGTGCAATGTTAGGTCTTGCTCTCTCTTAATCCTGTCCTTTTCATGTTTGTTATCTTACGTGATTTCTCCCTGTTCCTTTGTCTATTCATCTATCTAGTAATTTATAAACTTGCCGATCTCTCTTTTTATCTACCTATTTTCCTTCATACCAACCTATCTATCTATCTACCCACCTACCTATCTACTCGTACTTCCCTACCTGTCTACCTGCCTACCTTCTTATCCACCTACCTATATACCCACCTAACTACCTACCTACCTACCTACCACAACTTTCCACTCTTCCCTCTTTCCTCCCTCCACATTAAGGTAGGAAGGTAAGGTAATTACTATCCTTCCTCGTCTCCTTCCTCCGCAGTAAGGTAGGAAGTAAGATCATCCCTTCCTTCTCTCTCCCCCGTGTAATGAAAGTTCAGGGAGGTAACTATGTCATTTGCCTCCCGCCCGGCAGGTAAGGAGCAGGTGAGGGTTAATCTCGCTTTCCCTCCACCAGGTAAATGGCATGCAAACTTTACCCTTCTTTCTTCCTGCAACCCGACAGAAAACGTCTTTCCTCTTTTCTTCCCTTCTCATCATCATCATCATCATCCTTATTTACATCCCCATTATCACCAGCTATTAATATTCCATTACAGGACAAAGGCCTTTCCAGACCCCTCTCTCCTGTATATTAGTGCACTTCATCCTCCTCCGGCAAAGGTTAAAATCTATTTCATATTTTATCACCACCTGGTTCGCTAACGTCCCTGGCCTCTTCTTTTGTCAGGTTTACAAATAGTACGAGCTGCCCAACGTGTCTTTTGTTATTCCTGAGTGTCATTAAAATAGCTCCACTCTTTATCAGTTCCCTAATCAATGATCCTCGCTTCCTCTCTTCAAATTGTACATACGATATTTGTCTTCCTCTTTATGCACTTCTTAGCCTTTTTTTGTGAGGCGCCAATTTTTTAACAGTATTTTAGGACTCTCAGGGCACACTGGTTGGACACACTCCTCCTCAGGGCGAACGGCAGGTTGCTTTTCATGGCATTAATCTTTACCAAAAACGCTCCATCCCATTCCAGTTCTTTTGATTTACTATTCATGGGCGAGGACGGCAGAGAAGGTGTCTCCATCCTCCAAAAGAGAGAGGTATCACGCCCCTTTAAATTACTCGTTACTAACATATTAATGAAGTCATCACTCCCTCATAAAGCAGGTCATCAACACATCATGAATAGAGAATAATCACCCTTTTGAAAGCAATGACCCGTCCCCGTCCACCAAAGTAAACCTTCAACTTCACGTCCCATCATCAGGTGAAGGCTCTCGCCTCAACCTTGGCACATAAATGGTCAGCCACCTGGTATACGGCCATTACTCCTTGCCCTTTCAGTGTGTTTAAAAATACAAATACTTCCCCCTTCCCATCAAGATAAGACACAATCCTTGCTTCTAACCCTTCAGCCTTCCCCCGAAAAACATGACTATATGACACACCCCTAAACTGCTAAGCAACAAAGATCTGAGGACACCGCATCCAACAACAACAACAAAATATATATATAAAATTAAACAAATAAATAAGAAAAAAGAAATGAATAGCTTGAATATTATAAATAAAATAAAAGAAAAAGTTAAAAAACTACATATTTTCCTTACTCTTCCTAGAGATGAAATTCAACTCCTCCATTACCCCCCAAAATCAAGTCAAAGGTCCTCCTCCTCCTCCTCCAACTCTCCTCCTCCTCCTCCTCCTCCTCCTCCTCCTCCTCCTCCTCCTCCTCCTCCTCCTCCTCCTCCTGTTGGCATCCTCGTTAGCGTCACACAAGGCAAGCAGGAAAGACTCAACTTAATTAAACAGTGAGAAAGCAGGTGAAACGTGTGTGTGTGTGTGTGTGTGTGTGTGTGTGTGTGTGTGTGTGTGTGTGTGTGTGTGTGTGTGTGTGTGTGTGTGTGTGTGTGTGTGTGTGTGTGTGTGTGTGTGCCCGCGCTCGTTATTTTTCATTCCTGATTCAGTTTTCTTTTCCCAGTCACTTTCAATCAAACAGTTCTTCATTTTCTCCGTTTTTTTTTTCTCATCGACTGTTTCCTTCACATAAATATAGGAAAAAAATAAAACTGTGAGTAATGGACGTAGAGGAGAAGAATGAGTCAGGAGTCCTTGAGTAAAAAAAAAAGTCGAAGAATTAGATAAAAGCCCGAGAATACCTGATAAATGCCACCCGTCAGACACCTTCCTGCGGCAGGCTTATGTTTAATCAAAGAATGTCACAGGTGATGGCCAGGTGCGTAGAGGACGTAAGTAGCTGAGGAAGGGATGAGTGTAGGAAGGAAGGAAGGAAAGAAGGAAGGAAGGAAGGAAGGAAAGAAGGAAGGAAGGAAGGAAGGAAGGAAGGGAGATTGACAATGATGGATAGCTTAGTATATTATGCAAGGGAATAAATAAGGAAGGAGGCAAGGGAGGAAGAAAGATAGAGAGAAAGAAAGAAAGAAAGAAGGAAATGAATAAAGGAAGAAAGAAAGAACAAATGGAAGAAAGAAAGATACGGTGAAGGGAATCACTCAGGTTTTCGTTCCATAACTACTCCATTGGTTCAGTTAGCCACTAATTAAATAATTCAATTCCCCATTCAACAAATAGATAGTTTGTGAGGAGGATATTCATTTACTTAGTTATTCATTCAAACATTTATAATTCACTCATTCATTTAGGATGGCAATCATGCATCCACTCAGTCAGTCAGTCAGTCAGTCAATCAATCATCGTCCACCTTTGCAGATGATGGCACAACAAACCCAGCCCGCCGCCACCACCTCCTCCTCCCCCTCCTCCTTGAGCGGGGAGTCCCTGGAGATCCCTGAGGACATCCTACAAAACCTCCACAGCATCCCCATACACATAGCGACCCAGTGGCAGTTCCTCTCCACCTTCCCCACGCCGCAGAGCACCACCACCACCACCGGCCTGCCCTCCACAACACCTCCGTCAACTACTATTTCTGCTAATACTTCGCCAGAGTCTGAGGTAACGGAGGTGAGTGACAGTGCCTCCGAGATTACAGAAGTGCCTACAAGAGGTAACAACCGCCTCCCGACATGGCCTCCAAATCCGGATGAGGCTACTGACGAAGGCGGTGAAGTAACGACTCAGAACCTGGAGCCCACGGAGGATTACCACTCGAGCCCTGAGTCGCCGTCCGTCGATACAGTGATTCCCTTGGCCAACACTGCCACCGCTGAAGCTTCTGTGACCAGTGAGAGTGACGAGGAAGGTGCTGGGGACGATGCCACGACTCCAAACGTCATGAGCAGCGAGGAGGACGAGGAAAAGGACGAAGAATTGGTTCCGGAGACGAAGGCGGACTCGCTGCTCTCCACGCTCACTGATTTCTATGCTCAGACCTTCAACAGCGCTGCTCTTCCCCCGCCTCCCAGCCCAGACACGGAGACCGAGGAGGAAGAGGACACGGAGGACGATCACACCACACCACAACCTTTCCACTCCACCTTCATTGACTTTGCGACGAGTGTACTCAGCGGCGACTCACCCTTCGCCTCATTCCCTCCGACAGCCTCACCCACGGGGACAGACCCATCAGACATTCTCGAAACCTCACCTGCAACTCCTCCTCCATCAGATTCTTCCCTCTCCATCTCTCCTGATGAATTCCCTGCTGACGACGGGGATGAAAGACCGACCCCAAGCACACCCGTTCCATCGTTCGAATCCACGGTGGCCACAGTGACAGGCGGCAGCATCGTCACTCTTCCTTACGAGACTGAAAACCTACTGACCATCGACATCGTGGATCCTGTAGAATCTGAGAACCCATATGACGTTATGCCTCTCGACGGCCAAGGCGGCAAGTATCCCCTACAAGCCTCGGGTTCAGGAGAGAAAGAAAACTGGGTGCAGAGTCAACAACAGCCCGGCGGCGAACCTCTAGATCCGTACGCGAGCCCTGCACTATTGCTTCAAGTCCTCCAGAGCCACAACCAATTACTGAACACGACGGAGAAGCGGCCCGAAGGAGAAGGGGAAGGAGGGGAAGATCCTACCTTGTCCCTCGATGAAACACAGGACTCACAACACGCCGCTTCCTCCCTCTCCTCCTCCTCCTCCTCCTCCTCCTCCTCTTCCTCCTTGTCTCCCACGAATCTTCCCCAAACAGACACTGAAGCCGGGGGCGACGAGCACTTGGAGGCGCCTCTCAAGCAGTCCGTTACACAAGGGAACACAGCAGGGGGTGGCGCAGGGCAATTCGCAGACCCCATCGGCGCCCAGCCTGCCTCCTACTCAGCGCCATCATCGGCAGCAGCACCGCTGTTAGTCGCTACACAAGACGAGCCGCCAACACAAGACCTGGCCAACTCCCCGCCCTTACCTGCCTCCGACGAGCTTTCTAGCACCGGCGGCGCCTCTAGTGTCCTGCCTGCCTCCCAGCTGGCACCAACGGGGCAGCAGGAGAGAATTGACCTCGAGGCTCTTCAGGTCAACGGAAACCTGACGGAGGGCGACACCTTCTACGACTACTACGGCTCCAACGTCTACCTGGACAACGTGCCGGAGGTGGGTGGCAGGTGTTCTATACTTCCTCTATTATTTCACACGCGAAACACTTACTAGACAATGCGGCCTCGCTCTAGCGAAAGAGGTGAAGAGCTTTTGTTCTCCACTTCGGTAACGTTCGAATGTTTAAACCAAAAGAAGTATTACGGCGTCTTACCTTTCGAATTTATATGAACTAATAACAGTAATAATGTTTGATCGTACTTCATCCCTAAGGGAGCGAGTTAGCCAGAAAGCAATGTCTCTTACCTGATGACGCAGATGGCAAGGTGGTAACAGAGTCGTATCCTCTTCCTTGTGATTAGTTTCCCTCGGGACACAATCTCCTTCCTTGACGATACGACTTCTTAGAAACAGTAATTACTTTTTGCCGTGAGCCAATCTCGATTCCTTGCAGCCATAGATGAATAAAAGATGCCTCCTTGATCCTTTATCTTCACCTTAACTTTGTACCTCCGCCTCGTCTGCCTCTGATCAAAGGTAGACGCCGAACCCACTCACTTGGCGGATGATTATTTACCTCGCGTCTTGCATCTTTACGAAAACTACATCAACAACATATACCACTACTACTACTACTACTACTACTACTACTACTACTACTATTACTACAGCTACTACTAATACTATTACTACAACTACTTCTACTACTACTACTACTATTACCACAACTACTATTACTACTACTACTACTACTACTACTACTACTACTACTACTATTACTACAACAACAACTACTACTACTACTACTACTACTACTACTACTACTACTACTTTTGCTACTGCTACTACTTACTACTACTTCTACTACTGCTACTACTTTTGCTACTGCTACTACTTACTACTACTACTACTACTACTACTACTAGCCTACCACTACTACTAACCACTGCCATTACTAACCTCCCTCCTGCCCTCCCCTCCCACAGGAGTATTACAACTATTACGACCTGCCATCAAAACAGCCCCAACTCAACACAACAGAACACCTCGGCTTTCCCGGACCCAACGCCACCAGCCCCTATCACGACCACCACCACCACGACCATCACCACCACGACCACCACGGGGACCACCACCACGGGGACCACCACCACGACCATCACCACCACGGGCCGCCTCCAGACCCCCCCGCGACCCTTCTTCAGGCTCCCGAAGACAACCCGGGTTTAGAGGCGTCCGTGGAGAGTCTCAACCCGGATATAAGGATGTTTGTGGACGTGATGAATGATATTACGTTTAGGGTGAGTGTGTGGGGTGATCTTGGGTGTGTGGGGTGATCTTGGGTGTGTGGGGGGTTAAGTATGGTGTGGGTGGGGGAAAAGGTGAAACGATTTGTGTGTGGGAAAGCGTAAGCATGATGTAGGGGTGATTTCAGATGTGCATGGAAGGGTGCGTGTGTGTGTGTGGGGGGGGGGGGGGGGGTGCACTTGGGTGTGTGGGGAAGAAGTATGGTGTGTGTGAGGAGGGGGGATTTTGAGTGTGTGGGGAAGGGTGAGTGTAATGAGTGTGCAGGGGAGGCCAAGTGTTTCATCTGGTTTCAACGCACTCAACCAACCACTTAATTCCTCATCTACCCACAAGCACGATCTCTCACGCCCTTCCCTCCACCCCCACACCTGCCACCTCTCCACTCGAAATTAATCTCTCTTCTGGCCTCTCGCTCTGTTTTCTTTTGTCGGGGCAGCGTATTACGGGCCCTTTTATTTTGTTTTTGTTTTCTGCCCTTAGAGTTGCCTCCCTTGCCGCATAAAAAAAATCCCTCACCTGTCCAACCCTTTCACAGGTATACAAGCGCGCTGCAGCACAACACAAGCGTCAGAACTTCGTCATGTCACCTCTGAGCCTCATTTCAACGCTTGGGATGCTGCTGCTGGGTGCTCGCGGGCCCTCTGCCGGCGTGCTGCGGGAGCTGATGCAAATGGACAAGTTCTACACGTTCAACCCCCACCTGGTGCTGAAGAACGTGACGGCGGCGATGCAGAACCTAAAGGATGTCCATGATGTTACGTTCTTCTGTCAGTTCCTGGTGGACATGGTGAGCAGACGCCTGTTTGTGTTTGTGTTTGTAAGGAGGGAATGTGCATCACAGGAAACAAGGGCGAGGGCGAGTGTCCGTGTGCGTTTGGAGAGGTAGTGTGTGCGTTTGCGTGTGTGTGCGAATGGGGATGAAAGGCGTGTTTCTGTTTGTGATGGTGAGGGAGGAGCGGGTTTGAAGTGTACATGGAAGGGAAGAGGAGAGTGTATTTTAGTGCGTTAGGAAAGGAGGGAGTATATGTGTTACCGTGGGTGTGAGAATGAGGATGCCAGGTGTGTTTGTGTGTGTGATCCTGAGAGAGGAAGGGTTGTGAGGTATGCATGAAAGGGGGGAGACGAGCGTGTTGGTTTTCATTAAGAAATAGAGTGTGTGTGTCTTTAAGGGTGTTTGGGAGAGATAAGAGTCTGTTGGTGCGCTGCTATACGGAGAGTGAGAGAAGAAAGGAGGATTCAAGAGGAAAGAGAACATGATAAGGATTTACATACAAAAACAGATCTTCATGAATGCTGCACAAAGTCATATACACACGACACTAGCATAAGGACCGGAATAAAAAGAAGCATGGTTGGTTGCTTAGTTTGATAATTTTGTATAGAGCCTAAACTTCTTTGGTCAAAAGGTGCCGAACGGGTTATTAAGATACAAGGTGAGGGAAGTGGCAGCAGAGGTCGCCTGCATCACACTCTAGTTGGTTGCTTAGTTGGATAATTTTGTATAGAGCCTAAACTTCTTTGGTCAAAAGGTGCCGAACGGGTTATTAAGATACAAGGTGAGGGAAGTGGCAGCAGAGGTCGCCTGCATCACACTCTCTTCCGTCAGAACATAATCGAGATCCATAAAATTAAGCGTCTATAATAAAACTCATGTAATATGTAAACCTGCGGTAAAATATTCAGTGAAAAATGTATAACTGATTTAGAAGGTTAATAAAAAAATAAAAAAACTGAAGAGACACAAAACGACAAGAATAAAAAACAACAACAAGAAACACACACACACACACACACACACACACACACACACACACACACACACACACACACACACACACACACACAAGACAAGCATAAAAATAAAAGCAAGACACACACACACACACACACATCACAGTTCACAATTTCAAGGCCTTCCTGTGATTTTCTGGTTACTGAGTTTTTCGTGAGTCAGAATTTCCTCCACGAGATGTTCGAAGCATTCTTCAAAAGAGAGAGAGAGAGAGAGAGAGAGAGAGAGAGAGAGAGAGAGAGAGAGAGAGAGAGAGAGAGAGAGAGAGAGAGAGAGAGAGAGAGAGAGAGAGAGAGAGAGAGAGAGAGAGAGAGAGAGAGAGACCTGTCATATGCAAGGGACTCAACATTTCTTCGATCTTTTCTCATACTTTTCTTTTCCTATATCCTTTTTTTTCCGTCCAGTCCTCTTGTGCAAAGGTCTGCGCGGTTGCCT
>NC_066529.1:13320560-13323060 GCF_024679095.1 Eriocheir sinensis
AGTTTTGCTCCGCCGCGCACTCAGAGTACTTAAGCCCACTCAGGCCCCGACCCCAGAATATTCCTTAACATATTGCCGCACCGACCCACACTCGCAGTATCTCCAACCTTTTTCAGCAGAGAACCCACGCACACAATATTGTCCCACATCTCTGGCTCACACTAAACCTACATACACTACATAATTATATGGTATTACCTGTTACTACTGTTGATGTTATCGAAGATTTACATGACCAAAAATAAACCAGAGGAAATTGTTTTGTTTTTAAATTTGAATTGTGAAACTCATTCTTATCGACACGTCATGTAACTGAGCCACGGGATGACCAGGGCAGGGGCACGCCATCCCGCCTTCACGCTTGACTAAGTAACGAGAGATTCAGGGCAACTTTTTATACTAAGAGATATGCAACGTAATTGGTGTAAGGGTGAACATTGTAGGTTGTATTGATTGTATCTATCTATCTACCTATCTATCTATCTACCTGTCTTTTTACCAGTCAAATAATTATATTTATGTATTTCAATTTATTTATATAACTATAACTTCCCTAAATATTACTGATATATAAAACGTGTTCCTCCTGTATATCTATCTATCTATCCATCTCTCTATCTATTTTTTCACTATGTATCAATATCTCTCTCTTTCTCCCTACACCCCGCAGGGCAAGAACCCGTATTCCATGGAGTTCTTCTCAAAAGCCATCAAGGTCTTCTACGACGCCGAGATCGAGGCCATGGCGCCCGACAAGTTCGAGTCGTTCATGAGCGACAAGATCAACGAGATGGTCAGTCAGAACACGAAGAACTCGACCCAGCACTTCCTGAACAAAGAGGAGCCGCTCTTCCTCACGCCGCCACTCTCCACTGTGGCAACCAGCTTCCTGCACGTGAGTCACAGGAATGAAGGAGAGAAGAGGCGAGGGCAAGAATGAAGGAGAGGGGAGACATGGGTATAGGAATAAAGGAGAGACGAGGGGAGGGTAGGAATGAAGGAGACAGGAGACGAGGGCAGGAATGAAAGAGAGAGAAGGCAAGAGTAGGAATGAAGAGAGGAGTCGAGGGCAGGAATGGGAATGAAAGGAGAACGTTTGAGAAGAGAAGAAGGCGAAAAGGAAAAATAAAAGGAACAAGTGAGAGAAAAAAATATAATAGCTAGTTAGCTAGATAAATAAACAGGTACTAAATGGATGACATAGATTGATAGATAGATAGGTAGATAGATAGATTAATAGATAGATAGATAAAATGAGAGAGAGAGAGAGAGAGAGAGAGAGAGAGAGAGAGAGTGTCAGGGAACGTTCACGGAAAAGTTTTAAATTACACATCTTGGGTCGGAAATAGGAGGAGTCTGCCTCTTACTTTCCCTTCTTAGGTCCGTCTCCTTTCTTACTTACTTTCTTGCTCGTTGACTTACTCTTACTTGAGAGAAGTAAGTAGAAACACATCAACTAGATATGTTACCAAGAATATACAGAAGCATTTAAAGGAATAACCCCCCCCCTCCCACACACACACACACACACACACACAGCCCTCACCCCCCCCCACACACACACATTTTACCATAATTATATAACATAGGGAAAAGAAGAATTACAACTAGGTGAGGATTAATATAAAAAGGAGTAGAAATAGAAGGAGAAGAAAGAGGAAGAGGAGAAGGAGGTGGAGGGGGAAGGCCACAAACACACTCTAAAGGAACAACAAATCCACGAAAAAGAAACTGCCGAAACGTGGAAAGAAAAGATGAAAAAACGGACCCCCAGTGGAACCATCACCTCCATCACCTCCATAACCACTAGCAAGCCTCCTCATCCTCCTCACGACTGAAGTGTTAATGGTTGTAATTTCCTCTTATTTCTCTCTTTACTGTAAAATTTCCATATCTTTTTCTTCCGTAAAGGCACATGGTGTTCTCTTTTAACTATTTCCTGCCGGCTCGTTGCCAGAGGGAGAGGTGGGTGGGGACGAGCCTTCATCTATTCTGTCCTGTCTTACCACACGTAGATTACTAGTAGTAGCGGTAGTAGACAGACACCCTCGCCATAGACCGCCAGGTCTTCTGGTGTCTGTTCTTCCTATGTATTCCTATGTATTTCTCCTCCTCCTCCTCCTTTTCCTCCTCTTCTTAATCACCATCACCATCATTACCTATTCAGACCAGAACTAAACTCACCTTCCCATTTGAATCCCTTTCCTTTCCCGAAGGATAAAGAACGAGAGAGAGAGAGAGAACCTTTGGGGAGGAGGCAGGCCAATGATTTATGGGAGGGCAGCGGTGCGTGCATTGGAGGATTTTTCGAGGTGGTCAAAGAGCCGCCTGAGGAAGTGGAGGAGGCAAAGGCGAGATCGCCTGACATCATAACTTGATCCATTTGGGGCAGCGCGAGGAGGAAGAAGAGAAGAAGGAAGGAGGAGGAGATGAAGGTGGTGGTGGTGGAAAGGTGAAACGAAAAGGAAATTGAGAGAAATTCGAGTAAAACAAGAAAACG
>NC_066529.1:13325560-13350560 GCF_024679095.1 Eriocheir sinensis
CTATCCCGCCCTCCCACCTACCATTCTTTTCACTCATTAAACCCGCTCCCCTTACCTTTCCTCCCTTCCCTTCACCAGACCCGCACCGTGCCCCTCACATACCCTTGCCAAACACACTCCAGTCCTACCCTTCACTTTTATAACACACCTTTTTCCATCCCACCCCCATCCCACACATCTTATCGTTTTTTGCTTTGTTTTTATAGCTGGGATTTTTGGAGGGTTTATTGCCCTTGAGCTGTTTCCTCTACAGTAAAATAAACACCCAGTCACCTTCCCTCCCCTCCTTCCCCTTCGTCAGGCCCGCTGGAGTCTACCCGTGACGCAGGAGGACTTGGTGGACATGAACTTCATCCGCTTCCCGACGGCGGAGAGGCGGCTCATCCAGACCACGGGAATGCGCAAGAAGGTGACAGTGAACGCAGGCTTCTCCAGGGCGGCCGAGGCGACGTCTGCTGAGGTGGGTGACATGAGGGTGCGGGTGGGTGAAGGGGGTGAAGGAGGGAAGGATAAGAAGAAGGGGCACGGATTGGGAAGCTGAGAAGGTGTGAGATGAGGATGAAAGAAGCGAAGGATTGAGATGAGGGAATGAGTGGTACAATGAGAGGACTGGTGAGGGTTAAGGCATAGGGAGAGGAGGCACGGGTTGGGTTGTTGAAAAGATGGAAGATGAGGAGAAAAGGAGAGAAAGAATGAGGTGAGGCAATGGTCGGTATAAAAACAACTAGTAAGGAGAGGAGGGAGGGAGGGAGGGACAGGAAGAAAGGACACGGGTTGGGGAGTTGAGAAGATGGGAGGCTTTAACTGTTTTTACCCACACCTACAAAATGGAAGGGAGAGAAGGAGGACGAGGAGGAGGGGAAAGATAGGGATTAAGAGAATATATCAGTGTTATTATGTAATTAGCAGGTTTTTTGTTGTTGTATCCCGCTTGCCTAATTTTTTCTTTCCTGTGTTGTGTCCTTTGTCATTAAATTCACATCTAAAGGAATGAGAAAGAAGAAAAAGCGAAACGGAAAGGACGAAGTGATGATGATGATGATGATGATGATGAGGGGGAGGAGGAGGAGGAGGAGGAGGAGGAAGGGAAGGAGGAGAAGGAGGAGGAGGATGAAGACAGATGGCAGGACTTACGACAACATCTGCTTAATCGTCGACTTTCTCCAATACATATTTTCTCTCTATTTTCATATATTTTTCCGGCGCGCCATTAACCTTCGGAAAACGGGAGGAGGCGGAGGAGGAGGAATGCAAAGTGAGAGCGAGGACGAGAGAAAAATGTCCGTTCAAGGTGTTATATTCCTCGTTTTTCTTCTTTTATCGCTCCTTTACTATTCTAATGGATGAGGAGGAGGAGCGGGGGAGAAGTAAAAAATGGCGGGGTAGGAGGAAAAGGAGGAAAATGAGAAGCATAAAAGAGAGGAAACAGGGAAACATGAAAAAAAGGCAACAGAAAAATTGTTAACTGATAACGAGACTGAGTACTTAAATCTATTAGTCACGCACTATGATGATCGGCAGAACAGGTTAAAACACTTCTTTGTACGTGACTGACCTATCACTTTACTCCTGACGCAAATAAGTGACATTCAATAAGATTTTTAAATGTTGCTCGTTTTCACATAAATGAGTTTTGCAGGAAGATTGTTCCATTTGCAGACGACTCAGTTTGAAAGTACTTCCTGCTGATTTTTAAACTGCAACGTCTCAATTGAAATGGTTCACCTTTTTTATTAGTTCTTTGATTAGTGTGGGACTCAAAAACCTTGGAGTGTTGAGCGTTACTGAACATATTTAGGTGCTTAGGACTGTCGAGCATCGCTTCATTTCCAATGGCCTTCAACTATGGTATCCTTTTAGAGTCACGACGCTGCACTTTCTCGAATAGTACGATTGTAAACAAGGAACCAGAACTGCACTGCGTATTCCAATCGAGGAGGAGGTGGAAGAGCAGAAGAGAAAGTAGAGTAAGGAAAACTTGAGGAAAAACGGAGAAAGAGAAACATTCTACTACTACTACTACTTCTACTACTACTATTACTACTACTACTACTACTACTACTACTACTACTACTACTGCTACTGTTGCTGCTACTACTACTACTACTACTACTACTATTACTACTACTACTACTGCTATTACTACTATCATCAGCACTATAAATCAGAGGTCAGCATTCTTTTCGCGCCGTTAGTTACCCCGCGTCGTCATACGGAGGCCAGCACACAGCCTAATGCTGGCGGCGGCGGCGGCGCTGATGGGGAGGGCAACGACGATGGATTGCCCGGACGGAAATTAAGTCATTACGAACGGCGGCAAGGCCAGAGTGATTACCGGACTAATGGACGACTGACCGGCGTGATAACTCAGCCCCAAAATGTTTAATAAATGAGGATGAAATTCCGCCATTTATGAACAGATTTCTGATCAGCATAATTTGGCAGGAAATAAGAACGGAAATAGTGTTACGATATTTTTGTTTTGTTTTATGTTTGTGGTTAGATTCAATTACTCTAGCTAAGTCATGCATTGTTATTATTGCAATTTGCGTTTCTATTGTTGTTCATAATGAGACTTAAATAGGTTTAGCGTTAACTGTTATGAATCACTGCATGATCTGTGTTGTCCTCTCTCTTTTTGTTTAATATTGCATGCCATTAAACATTTCTGCCCACCGCAGCTCAAATTAAAAAAAAAAAAAAATAACAAACTCTCCAATTGACTCACTATTTTTTGGAGCATATTGTTTTGTGATCGTCATTAGAAGATGATGATGATGATGATGATGATGATGAATGTGGCAGCTCGTTTGGGAAAGAAAGGCATGATTTATTGGCTCATTCTAAGCGTGATGGAGTACAATTGTGTTTATTCAGTGTTTTAATCTCATTTGAATGTCAATTAATCTGGCTCAGGGCTGACGTCCAACAAAACACAAACAACGTCATTGTTATTAATGGCGCCGCTGAGTGTGTTTAGATGTTCCCGATTGCCATGGCGCCAACGTGTGGAGCTGGACGCTGAGAAAATAAATCACAGGTGTGGCGCGTATTTCAATCTTTACAGCTTGTCATTGTTTTTGTACCTCTGTCAATTCGAGCTTGTCCTTTACTTTTTCCATTTGATTTGTCTCTATCCGATTTTGCACTAATGATTCAGCCTTCAAAACAAATTCCATATCACTCTAATTCGTTTCATCCTTGATCTCTACTTAAAGCCTATAATTCAAACTTGAGAGAATATTTAGTCTCATAAACATTAACTATTTCTGTTATTATCAAGGACTATAACTTTTCACCATTAGTCCGAAGCCTTCGAAAACATATTCTGCAGGAGTAAAGTAAATAGATACACAGGAAAACTATTTTTATTCTTTTCCATTGTTCCAACGCAGACTCGCCCAAAGGAAACTAAAGGACATTTAACATTTATGAACATTAAATTTTATAATCGACTTTACGTTATGATTCTCAGCGTCTGTAACACCACACGGGGCAGCCAAGGGTGGGGGTGGGGAGGGACAGGGCAAGTGGGGGTCTTTCTTTTCTCTCATTAATAAAATATAGTCTAAAATTTCTTAACTGGTTCAGCTCCGTAATATAAATTTTATATTCCCACACTTACACGCACATGCGCAGACACATCACATCTTTTGAATTTTAATAACCACTACAACCTCAAAGCAAGGTGTGTGTGTGTGTGTGTGTGTGTGTGTGTGTGTGTGTGTGTGTGTGTGTGTGTGTGTGTGTGTGTGTGTGTGTGTGTGTGTGTGTGAAAGATACTTAAACACACACACAAAAAAACAAAATCCACGGCATTTTCTTCTCCTTTTCCAAATTAAAACACCACCACCCCCACCACACCACTACCATCACCGCAAAAGCCACTACTGCCATTACCACCACCACCACCATTGCACGCATTCACTACCACTATACGAGCACAGGTATTTTACAGGCCTTTACCGAAGCACCGCTGATTGCAAGGTATCGGACAGAATTCCGGCTCGTCGTCATTACTGCACTATCGAAGTGCTTCCGATAGGTCAGACGGAAGGGGAGGGAAGAGGAGGAAAGAAACAGGAAAAGAGAGGAGAGGAGAGGAGTGGAAGAGAGAGAAGAGGAGAGGAGTGGAAGAGAGAGAAAAGGAGAGGAGAGGAAGAGAGAGAAGAGGAGAGGAGAGGAAGAGAGAGAAGAGGAGAGAAAGGGTGAAGAGAGGCGAGAAAAGAGAAGAGGAATAGCTGTAAACGGAGAAATAAAGAGTGGTCAAAGCTAAGAGTGGAAAACTAAAGCTGATGACAGAAGATAAAGAGTTCCGGGAAAGGTGAAGGTCAAAGACAGGAAAGGAAGACAAAGAAGGAAAAGAGAGGAGAGGAAAGACGAGGGAAGAAAAGAAAAATGGTTGTAAGAGGATAAAAAGGGATATTGCGATGCTAATATTGGAAAAGGAAAGCGGATGAGGCAAGATAAGGAGTGTTGGGAGATCTGAAGGTCAAGGGAAAACCATATTGGAGGATGCTGCGGGAGAGATGCGGTGGAAGAGAAGGAAGAAGAGGTGATAATATAACAAAAGAAAAGAGGAAAGGAGAGAAGCTGATAATGGAATGTTGGGAGATGTGAAGGTCAAGAACACGACCATTTTGGAAGATGATGCGGGATAGATGCAGTGGAAGAGAGAGAAGAGGAAAAACTGATCATAAAAAAGATGAAAAAAGTGAAGGAGAGGAGCTGATAATAGAAGAGAAGAGAGGTGTTGGGGGATGAAGGAAAAAGAGGAGAGGAAAACGGAAGAAGTGATATCATGGAAGGAGAGGTGAAAAAAGAGGATGAAAGCGGAGGAAAGGGAAAAGAAGAGAAGAGAAGAAAGGAGAATGGCAGAAACGAGATGATGGAGGAAGAGGAGAGAAAGGGAGGATGAAAACAGAAGAAAGGGAAGAGAAGAGAAGAGAAGAGAGGAGGAGGAAGCGACAGGTGATAAGAGGAAAGTGGCTGTTTTGATTGGAGTATTCAGGGAACGAAGCAATTTCTCTCTCTCTCTCTCTCTCTCTCTCTCTCTCTCTCTCTCTCTCTCATAAGTATTGCAATCTTCGTCATTGTGGTAATTTTCTCCACTTATTACTTTCTCATTAAACGTTTACTTCAAATTACTCTCTTCATCTCTATTTTTTTCCTATCCATCTACGTTATTTTTTTTTTGGGGGGGGTCTCCTTCCTACCTCAACGTTTCTTCTCTTGTCCGTTCCTCAATCTCTATTCTCAATCTCCGCTCCACTTTTTTCTCCTCTTTTTTTTTTCTTCATCTCCTACCTCGTTTCTTTACTTATTCCTTTTTTGATTGCTTTTTCCTTTCCTTCTTTCGTTTTTTTCCTTTTCCATCCTCCTCCCTCTTTCCTTCATTTCTCCTCCAACTATTTCTCTTATCTCCTTATCGATTTCTTCTTCCTTTCTTTCTATCGTTTTATCCTTTCCTATCCTCCTCCGTCTTTTCCTTCCTTTCTCCTCCAATCATTTCTCTTATCTCCTTATCGATTTCTTCTTTCTCTCCTTCTCTTGCCTTTTCTTTTCCCTTCTCTTCCGTTTTTTCCTTCCTTCTCCTTCCATTTCCTATCATTCATCTTTTCATCGATTTCTTCTTCCTTTCCTTTTATCGCTTTTTCCCTTCCCCTCTTCCTCCGTCCTTCTCCTTCTTCTCCCTTTAATAATCAGTTGGAAAATTGTCATCCTGAGCTCAAAGTAACAATTTTCTCAAGAGGAATTAGCCGAAGGTGAAGGAATTGGGGGTTTACAGGGAGAGGGCTGCAACCATTCGGCCTTCACCAATTATCCTCATTTTCGTCGATTATTCATTCCTTTGCCTGTTTCTCTCCTTCTTGTCTCCTTGATTTTTCTTTTTTTCCAATTTTTCTTTTTCTTGTTCTTGTTCATGCTCTTGTTATTGTTTTTCTTCATCTCCTTTCTTCTTTTTCTTTTTCATTTTCTTTTTCTTTTTGTTCTTGTTCTTTTTGTTCTTGTTCTTGTTCTTCTTGTTCTTGTTCTTGTTCTTGTTCTTGTTCTTCTTCTTCCTCTTCTTCTTCTTCTTCTCGTTTAACGTTCATTGTTATTTTTTTGGTTCCGTTTACGAAAAAAAAAATCAGGTGGTTGTATATTCATTATTTTTTTTTCTATATTTTATTACTTGCTTATTTTATGATATTTTTAGACCTGTTTCCCCACTTTCCTTGTGTTTGGGGTTCCGTCAGTGATTTAATTCTTCACTTCTTCGACCGTTTCCTGTCTTCATGTTTTCCTCCGCTCCATCTGTATTTTTTTTTGTTGTTATAGTTGATGCATTTTTCGTCTTAAATTTCTTCTTGTCTTACTGTCTTCATCCCCCTTTCCTCCTCTAGAATCTCTTTTATATGCCCTTTAATCCCCTACTCCACTTATCTTTCCTCTTTGATTCTCTTTTCTGATCTCTTTCTTTTCCTCCTATTTCTCTTTTGTTCTCTTTCACTTCACTCTCTTCCTAAATTTTCCTTCTCACGGTGTCGTGTTTGTTTTGTCCGACCCAACACATATCTATGACATTACCCTTCATTCCCTCCTTTCTTCCTTCCTTGCCTGCTTCCTTCCCTCCTTCCCTCCTTCCCTCCTTCCTTCCTTCGTTTTTTTCCCCTCCCAACACATATCTATGACATTACCCTTCCTTCCCTCCTTCCCTCCTTCCTTCCTTCGTTTTTTTCCCCTCCCAACACATATCTATGACATTACCCCTCCTTCCTTCCTTCCTTCCTTCCTTCCTTGCTTACTTCTCTCCTTATTTCCTTCCTTCCTTCCCTCTTTCCTTCCTTCGTTCCTTCGTTTCTTCTTTCTTTTCTCATTTCCATTCAAACATCCCTTTATTAGCCTTCTCCTCCTCCTTCTCCTCTTCCCTCCTCTAACCCCCTCTTTAATTTATCGCCGTTAACCTCCATTCATTGACCTTTGACCCCTGACCGTCACCTCCGTCCCTCCCGCCAGGTGCCGCTGTACTCGGGGTCGGGCCTCCTCTCCCTCGTCCTGGTGATGCCCGGGGAGCAAAAGAACTTCGTGGCCAATGGACTGACCAGGGTGAGTATTCGTGTGTGTCTGTGTGTGTGTGTGTGTGTGTGTGTGTGTGTGTGTGTGTGTGTGTGTGTGTGTGTGTGTGTGTTACCTTTAGACACACACACACACACACACACGCGCGCGACCCCTACCCGTAATGTGTAAATTAAAGCGCGAAAATTTTTCCTTGGTACACGCACATCCTTATTTTAATACACGGGGCCTGGTGGTCATTATTCATCTGTGCACAGGTGTCGCTCGCACTAAGCCAAGGGAGAATTATTGTTATTATTATTTTTATTATTATTATTATTATTATTATTATTATTATTATTATTATTATTATTATTATTTGTGGTCGAAGTAGTAGTAGTAGTAGTAGTAGTAGTAGTGGTGGTAGTAGTGGTAGTAGAAGTAGTAGTAGTAGTAGTAGTAATAGTAACGTTAGGGAAAGTAAATTACCGAGAGAGAGAGAGAGAGAGAGAGAGAGAGAGAGAGAGAGAGAGAGAGAGATAGAGAGACACAGACCCCATGGTCCAGACTTGGTGGTCTGTCCTTAAACCTAAGTGATTTTACATTAATCAGAAGACTCCAAAACGTTGCACTTCTACTCTAGTTGATATTAAGTTGAAGGAAGTGACGGTCGAGCTTGTTTTTGAAGGAGTCAATCGTGTTACACTGGACCACTGATGGTGGAAGCTTATTCCATTCTCGCACTACAACGTTGGTAAAGAAAAATTTGATCCAGTCTGAATTTACTTGTCTACATCTGAGTTTTACGCCATTGTTCCTCGTGCGCAGACTGTCATCGATCATAAACAATGTTGATCTGTCTACATTCGTGAAACCATTAAGTATTTTAAAACATTCGATCAGTTTTCCTCGGAGGCGACGTTTCTCAAGAGAGAACATGTTAAGGGTAGAAAGCCTTTCTTCGTAGGATTTGTTGCGCAAGGAAGGGATCATTTTCGTTGCCCGACGCTGAACACCTTCTAATTTAGCAATATCCTTTGCATGGTGGGGGGACCAAAACTGTACCGCATATTCCAAGTGGGGTCTGACTAAACTGTTGTAGAGCGGGAGTATTACATCTTTATTCTTGAATACAAAGTTTCTTTTAATGAAGCTCAACATTCTGTTCGCTTTATTTGCTGCATCGATGCATTGCTGTGAGAATTTGAGGTTTGACGCGATTTTGAGAGATTTTGAGAGAGAGAGAGAGAGAGAGAGAGAGAGAGAGAGAGAGAGAGAGAGAGAGAGAGAGAGAGAGAGAGAGAGAGAGAGAGAGAGAGAGAGAGAGAGAGAGAAATTGATTATGAGCGAGCCCAGTCAATTAGCCCACCACACGCACATAATCATTCACATACATGACCAAGCGACTCAAAAGAGGGAAATAAAAAAAAAATCAACTAAAGAAACAAAATCCGAAGATAAAAATATATACCTGAAAATAGACGACAAAAAAATAGCCGTTAAAAAAAAAAGAAGAAAATAATTACGCACGGACCTCCCCTCCCGATCCCCTTTACTCCCTAAAAAAAAAAAAAAAAAAAAAAAAAAAAAAAATAGCCACCCATTTATTTTTTTCGTTTTCTGTGGATACAACAAAAAAATACGGAAAAGGCCATTAGCGCTGAGTGCCTGGCGTTGGTATTTTGTGAGGATCATTTCTTTTATCTATTTACGCACTTTTTTTTTTCTTTTTCTTTTTCTTTCATCGGATATGTAGGGCAACTTCACCCTTAATCAGACATCATTACTTTCGTCCATTTTCCATTCCTCTCAGTCTTTCTCTCTTCCGCTTCCGTGATATTCTTTCCCCCTTTCTTTTTTTTCCTTTAATCGGCTACGTATCATTCCCTTTATCAGTCATCACCATTTTCGTCCCTTTTCCATTCCTTTCCATCTTTCTTTCTTCCGTTTCCGTGATATTCTTTCATCTTTTCTATTTTTTCTTTAATCGGCTACGCATCACTCCTTTTATCAGACATCACCATTTCATCTATATTCCATTCCTTTCCGTCTTTATCGCTTCCGTTTCATTAATTTTCTTTTTCTGTTCTGTAGGCGACGAAGAGAACGCAAGCAAACCCATAATTATCTTTCATTTAAGTTCCCCCCCAAAATTAAAGTAAACATCGAGTCTTCGTAACCTTATGAGGAGCGTGTCTTGAGGCTGAAGGAGAAAGCTCACGGTTTGGGGGCGAACGAAATTCGAAAGATAGAAGAGAAGGATGAAAGTGAGGGGAGAGCAATGCGAGAGATTAGTGAAGCAGATGATGAGAAAAAGGGGTTGAGTGGGTGGGTGGTAAGGGCACGTGGATGAGAGGGAGGTTGAGTGGAGAGGTCGTGTGTGATAGGGGAGGGAGGATGGGTGGGGTGGGATGGGGAAGGAGGCTTGATGTTGAGGGTGACGGTGGATGATAGGGGGAGGAGGTGGGCTGTGTAGTGAAGGGGATGGTGAAAGGAAGGTGAGGTTGTATGGAAAGGAGTAGGGAAGTTGGTGGTGAGGTTGTGTAGTTCCAGTAGGACATGGGAGAGAGATTGGTAAGGTTATGTGTGATGGGGAAGGACGGCTGGGTGGTGATGATGTGCAGGTGCTCTGAAGACCTATACAGTTAATCCTCAGAGGCGTGTTGCAGAAATTGGGTGCTGGAAAGTCAGGTGTATGTATTTCAGACTATTCCGAGGGTTGATGAAGTCTGAACCAATCAATCGTTCACTTCTGCATTGATTTTCTTGTGAACCCTTTATTGGCACATTCGATTCTTTTCAGTTCTATTCGTCATACTTCTTTCGCTTAAGTGTTCGGACAGAGAGAAGGTTCTGGTTAATTTTTCTTTACATAAATCCACTTAATTTTCTTACCCCGATATTCCCCTCTTTCCTTTTTCTCATATGTTTCTGTTGAAAATTCTTTAAAAAGTACTTATTCCTGTGATTTATTGTGTTGATTCAAGTCTTGTCTATTCTGGTCCACTTCTGTACACACAAATCCTGCATAATTTCAAAAAATCCAATATTCCCTTTTCTCATTCTTTCTCTCAAAGGTTCCTGTCCAAAATTCTTTACAAATACTTTTCCCGGTGATTTTCTGTGTAGATTCTAGTCTCGGCTACTTTTTTCCGCTGGTCTGGCCTCTATAGAAACTTTTCCAGTACAGATTCTTTCCCAATCTTCTCTTTTGTGGGTTCTTGGCTCTTTTTTCATTAGGGGAGCTTTTTTGACCTACCCAGTTTCCAATTCATACATTACGTCTCCCCAGTTGACCACCTGCACGACGGGTGTGTGTGTGGGGAGGGGGGGGTTAAGGTCACGGCAGGATGGGAAGGAGGAGAGAGTTTGGAAAGTGAGGAGTGGGTGGGTGGCGTTGAAATGAAAAGGGGGTCTGGGGAAATGGTGAATGTATATAGGAAAACCATATAAGGAAAGGAGAAGAGGGAGAAGGGAGTGGAAAGGAGAGTGAAAAGAGATGGTAACATAAACGAAGAGAATAAAAGAGTAAAGATATAATAAGAATGTAAGGAGTCTGCAAGAGGCCGGTTGGCGTATACAAGGCAGCTTCTGTAATCTTAACAATAGACTTAAAGAAGATATGACAAGAGATAAAAGAAAATAACACGAAAGGGCAATAGAGGAGAGGAGAAAGAAGAAAACGACAGGGAAGAGCAGAAAAACAAACAAAACAGACCAAAACAAGGGAAGGAAAGATGAAAGAATGGGAGGAGAGAGGAAATGATTTTTTGACGAGGTATGGAAGAGAAAGAGTAAATAGCGGGATGTCTGAACTGAAGGAGAACGAGGAGGAGGAGGAAGAGGACCATAAAGTGAGGGAAAAAGATGAGGCGCAAAAGAAAGAGGAAGAAAAAGAAGATGAGCCCAGACACTAGAGCTTCTCATACTAGTCACGTTTGTCCTCTCTGGCTCTTAGTGAGGGCAGGATGGCCGGGGGAGGGCGCGGTGCTGGGGGTAAAGGGGAAGGAAGGGGGAAGGGAGGGGGTGCGTAGGGGGGGGGTGAGGCAACCATAGAAGGGCAAGTATTTCATATATTCGGTGGTCGGTGGGAGGGGAGACTTCAGGGAGGCTTAGGACAAGGCTTTGGGGAGGAAATTTTGCTGTATGAAGGAAAGTTATAAGATATTGGGGCAGCTGGGGGTGGGTGGGAGTGGGGGTTAGGGTGGAAGGGGGGGTAAGGGTCCTAAGGGAGAGGACTGGTTCACGGTGAAAAGGGGGAGGGGGAGGAGTGGCTACGGGCGAGGGTAATGCCTAAGAGGGTTACGTAAAGGTGAGAAGTAAGGGAATTAGGAGGTGAAGGGGGAGGTGAGGGGACAAGAATGGGGATGAAGGGGAGGACATTCGAGTAGCACGAAGTAACGTATACGAGAATCATTCCTTAAACCCAAAAAATCCTCACAGTCTATTGATCCTCCTATTCTTTTCTACTTTTGCTAATAATTTCTAGTCTCAATTCACTCCCTACTATCTATCTATTAAAAAGGGGAATATCGAGACGCCTCTTCCACTACATAGGCTACATACTCTTGTTCTGGCTTCCATTACCCGTCTAGAAGCAGCAACTTAACAGACGTGTATTCTTGGGTATCCTTTTTCATCTCCACCATAAAAAAATAAGTCAGGTAAAATACAAGAGAAAAGCAAGGAAAGACGAGTGGAGGGTAGGGCGGGGAGGAGAGGGGAGGAGAGAGGAAGGAGAAAAAGGGTGGGTCCGGAAGAGGCGGAGATAAGCAAGGGGATATAAAGAAGACGAGGTAGAGGGTCAGGATGGGGACGTCAGGAAATGAAGGAGGAAGGTGAGGGAGAGCGAGTGGGAGAGGGAGGGAGGGAGGGAGGGAGGGTACCTATTGAAGGGCAGGGACATAAGGAGAGAGAAAAAACGGTGAGGGGAATATGGGGAGGGGAAGCTGGAAAGGGAGCGAGCAGGAGAGAGACGCTGTGTGTGGAGAAGAGGGTTTGGAGGAGGCGTAGACTGGTGAGGAAATGAGATAAGGAGATGAGAGGAGGGAGCGGAAACAGGAAGGAAAAGGAGGAGGAGGAGGAGGAGGAGATGGAAAATGAGGAGAAAGAGAAAAGAAGGTGGTCAACTTTTTTTTATGTTAGCAGGAAGAAGAAAAAAAGACCATTGGAAAGATGAAGATAAGGATGAAAATAATATAGAAAAAATAGGGAAAAGGAAGGAAGAATGGGAAGAAAAGGAGGAGGAGGGAGAGGAGATGGAAGATGAGGGGAAAGAGAAATGAAGGCGGTGATCTTTCTCTGGCAGGAGGAGGAGGAGAAGGAGAAAGAAGAGCAATGGAAGGATGACGATGCTAATGAAAATAAGGATACGAAAAAGAAAAGAAAAGAAAAAGGAAGGAGAGGAGGGGAAGGAGGAGATGGGTGATGAGAAAGAGGAAGGCAGGTGGTGAGTCGTCATGTTAGAAGGAGAATGAAAAGAGGCAGTGGAAAAATGAGGATGAAAATAAAGATAGGGGAAAAAGGTGGAAAAAAAGGGAAGAAGAGGAAGAGAAGGAAGAGATGAAAGATGAGAAGAAAGAGGATAGGGAGGTGGTGAGCTGTCATGTTTGGAGAAGGAAGAAGATCAGTGGAAGGATGAAGATAAGGATGAAACTAGGGATAGGGAAAAAAGAGAAGAAAAGTAGGAAAGAAAAGGAGGAGGGAGAGATAGAAGATGAGGAGAAAGGAGATGGTGAGGAGGTGGCAGAAGGAACAGGAAGAAGAGCAGTGGGAGGATGGAGATGAAAATAAAGATAGGGAAAAAAAGATGAAAATAACGAGAAGAGAAAAAGAGAAGGAGATGAGGGAAAAGGAAGTGGTGAGGAGGTGGCAGAAGGAGAAGGAAAAAAAAAGCAGTGGAAGGATGGAGACTAGGATGAAAATATAGACGACAAAATAGGAGAAAAAAAAAAAATAGCCGCCACTCATGCATGAAGGAATGAGAAAGTGACGGGGAGGGGTGCTGCAGACGGGGTGGGGTGGAGGTGGGGGTTGGGGGGGGAAGGGTAATGAGGAAGAGGAAGTAATATTGCCAGGATTTCATGGGCGTGTGACAAGGACTCCGTTATGAAGACGTGAGACGCTTCCTGGACGCCGTGTGACGCATATGTAACGCCGTGTAGGTAACGCTTCTGTGATGCTGTCTGATACCTTCTCATTTTGTGTTATTAAGTCCTGCTCACCAATTAGCACGCTCGTCGTTTCAGTTTAAAGTCACATTAAGAAAAAAAAAATCCAGAATATTTGTCTAAAAATTAACTACTGCAAAAATCAACAATCTTCATTTTGATAACTTATTTTTTCTTCAACTTCCATATCAAGAAAAAAAAGAAAATTGAGCAGACGTTCAGACAACTGTATACAACTTATACTGCAAAATAACTAAACATCTCATTTTGACAACAGTTATATTTTTCTCACCTCCATATCAAGAAAAGAAAAGAAAACTGAGCAAAGTTCAAACTCGAAATGCTTCTACTGTAGGTCAAATTAAACATCTTCATTTTGGCATCAGCTATTTTTTCTTCCTCAGCTGAACTGGGTCCCGATGAGTACTAATTAGAATAGTATGTACGAATTGGCGAAGAGGCTCTACATAATACTAAGGCATAGTGCGTGCAAATTGACGAGGAGACTCAACATAATCCTTAGGGGGTAGTGCGTACAAATTGGCGAAGACTCTACATAATCCTTAAGCGTAATGCGTAGAAATTGGCAGGGAGACCTTACAATATACAAAGTCCTTAGGGGTAATGCGTATGAATTAGAGAGAAGGTTCTACATAATCCTTAAGGGTAGTGCCTACAAACTGGCGCATCTCTGCATCTTTGAAAAAACAGCAACACGAGGAGCACCGATGCGTGTTCAACTTGCTAATCCCGAGAAACGTATGAATATGTGCATGATTATTTTTACCGCGTCGCTCTTCTCAGTATCGCTCGGTGAAGATCAAACGCAACAGGGCTTCATTTACACGCTCTACCAGTAATAGATCAACGTTGATACCAATGATGCAACGCGGCGCAGAAAACAACCTAGGAAAGTATGAACAGAAGAAGAGAAAGCAAATAAATGACGCCCGTTATCCTGGATCTACTGCTAATGAAACTCTGTGAATAAAGCGTATAAGAAATTATTATTCCAGAGGGTTGTGTGGGGAGGCAGAGGAGACGTGTGTAATTATAATACAGATGATGCCATTATAAATTTATACAAAAATATAATATTAATAAGGTAGGAAAATGGAATGAACGCACGCACGCATGCACATACACACACACACTCACACACACACACACACACACACACACACATACACACACACACACACACACACATCGAACTTACGCATTCAGTATATTTCTGCAAAGAACATGAAGCAGAGAGTTGCCCATAAAAGTAATGAGAAAGTAAAAAAGCAAACATGACCAATTGACTCCTCAACAAAAAGAAGAAGAAAAAAATGAAGAAAACAACTACAACGAAAAGCAAAGTAACTCCATCACTAACTTCTCCCCCTTCCCCTCCCCACACCCTTCTTCCCTTCCACACCTCGCCCTCTCCCTCTACCTTCAATTCTTCTTTTCTTCTTCGTTCTCCCTCTTTTCTTCCCACTCTTCGACCTCCTGTTCTCTCTTTCTCGCCTTCACCTTCCCCTCTTCACCTCTTTCCATCTTTTACCCCCCTCTCTTCATCCTCCCGTTCTCTCTCTTTGTTTACCTTTCCCTTTTCACTCTTCTCCTTCTGTTCCTCCCTGTCTTTACCCCTGCTGCCCTTCTCTGTCTCTCTTCACCTTCCTACCTCTCTCTCCCTGTACATCTCACACTTCACTCCCATTCCTACCACCATCCCTACCTTCCTTCCCTCCCGCCCCTGACCCCTCCACCTCCCGTGCCTCATACTCCCGTCTTTCTCTCGCCCTGACCAGCTGGAGGCGTCCCTGAACTCGGCCAAGTGGAGTCAGCTGCTTCGCTCAATGCTGCCCAACACCGTCAACCTCAAGATGCCGCTCTTCAGGCACCGCGCCTTCCATAACTTCTCCGGCATCCTCAGCGACATAGGCCTCGAGCAGCTCTTCCAGGTTCGTTGGCGTGAGGTGTAGTGTTTGGAGGGGTAATGCTGGAGGGTGTGTTGTGTTGTGTGGTGTGGTGTTGAGTTGTGGAATGGCTGTTTTCTCACTTCTATATTACCCTAGACTCTTCAATAACACATTCATTCTTTGCCTCTTTAAAACAAATGTAAAACAATGACATAAAAACGCTGGTCTGTATATATTCTTCTCTCCACCAATACCACAATGTCTTATCCTTCTCTCGTCCACGCAGAAGAACGAGGCGGACTTCTCAGGGATCAACCACATCAAGAACCTTCACCTGAGCGACGTGGTGCAGCTGACGGAGTTCCAGTCGTGCCAGATCGAAGACTTGCGCTCGGCTTCAGCTAAAGCAGTGAACGGGCTACGAAAGAGACGAAGACGACGCTCTCCACATATCGACAACGCAGCAAACAGTAAAGTTGCTGCCCACGCCCTCCACCCCCCTACCTACATCTACGGCTTTCCAATGAGGGAGTACCGAAGGGAAAGGATCACGCGCATGGAGTCAGGGCAGAGGCGCGGTGCTGGCGTAGGAGTAAGAGGAAGTGGTGGTGGTGATAAGGATATATTAAAGAGGAAGAAAACGTCGACGCAGCCAGCTATGAGTACGAGGAATATTGACGGTGGGATTCATGAGGCGGAAACCCACGAGTCAGCGGCCCTCAGATCCTCCACGGACGAGTTATTAAGGCCAGAAGGGTCATCACCACAAGAGGCCGCCACCTCCCGCCTGGCCAAGCCTACCACCGACGCCCTCCCCCACGCCGCGGCTCTCTCCATGGACGGCGATATGAAGACACGAAACGAAGACAACGGAGAAGACAATGAAGGCGAGAACAGTGAGGAAGAGATGGAGGAGGGGGAGAATGTGAAGGGAGCGGTAGGGGAGGAGGGCGAGGACGAGGACTACTACTATTACAACAGCTACAACGACTACAACGACGACTACAACTATGACTATCGGGAAGGCATGTACGACTATGATTCTGAAGGACACGAAGAATATGTAGCAGGAGGGAGCTCTGCGACATTCACTCTTAACGATGAGGAGGAGGAGGAGGCTGGGGAGGGACTAGAGTGGGAGGAGGAGGCTGGGGAGGGACTCGAGTGGGAGGACGAGGACCGGGTGGACAGAATGGGGGCGGCGGCGGAGGGTCCAGGGGCACACTACCGCCAAAGTGATGTGGGGACGCTGGCCTTCGATCGTGCCTTCCTCTACGCCGTCAGACACAACCCAACGGGCCTCCTGCTCTACCTGGGACGCTACCTCAACCCGCAGGTAAACTAGAGGGAAAAACACGCACAAACACACAAACACACAAACATACCCAACAACCATGTACTTTCACCAACATTCCTTATCAACCTCAGAGTCTTAAAATGTTCTTGACCTGCTGAAGGAGAGCAAGAAACGAGTCCATGACACCATAACAGTACTTTATCATATACTTTTTCTACCTTACCCTTCTTCCTTTAAATACATTTTCAGTGAATCTTCGTCCTCCGCTACATCGGCTCGCAGGCAAATTAGAATAAAAAACACCTAATCTTCACAGCCTAGAAGCATTATAATTTTACTTCGCCTAATTACCTACTGCGAACCCTTGGAATATATAGGCGACACTTCCACGCTATGAAAATTTAAGCAACTAAAAGCCCGTCATTAACGTCCCAAGCGCTTCATTACTCATTTCTTTTCAGCGGATCCTTGCTAATTTACCTCCCAGGGACGAAAACATTAACCTTTACTTTAGTCCCCCTCCTAAAAAGAGTTCATGCTCTACACGCTCCGAAACTCGCCCATTTGTAAACCTTAGAACCGCATCTTTACCCGTCCGCAGAACCACAATCGTTACCCTCTACAACCCTTTCCAAGAACCTCTTTCCTCGACTCCCACCGCACAAAACGCCAAAGCAAAGGGATTATAAGGTCATGTTTCCATTCTCAAAGGTTATTCGTCTTTTCTTCTCCTCCTCCTCCTCCTCCTTTATCCTCTTATCCTTCTCCTGCTTTTCCTCCTAATCCTCTTTCACGTCCTCCTGCTCTTTCTCCACTTTATCCTCCTTAAAAATTCTTCCCTACTCACGTTTAAGATGTTGACGCTCTTAGCCCCGAGCTGCACAAACAAAAGAGAGAGAGAGAGAGAGAGAGAGAGAGAGAGAGAGAGAGAGAGAGAGAGAGAGAGAGAGAGAGAGAGAGAGAGAGAGAGAGAGAGAGAGAGAGAGAGAGAGAGAGAGAGAGAGAGAGAGAGAGAGAGAGAGAGAGAGAGAGAGAGAGAGAGAGAGAGAGAGAGAGAGTGTGTGTGTGTGTGTGTGTGTGTGTGTGTGTGTGTGTGTGTGTGTGTGTGTGTGTTTCAGGGAAGACAAAATTTGCTTCTCCAGTGTTCTCATTTACTTCAATGTGTCTCATCTTCTTTTTTTCCTTCTCCTCCTCCTCCTCCTCCTACACCTTTCCCTCCTTTTCCTAATTCTCCTCTTCCCTCTCCCCAAGCCCTCTCGAGTGTTTTGTCACAAGGGAATTTAAAGTTTCTTCCACTTAAGTGCGGAAGAGTGAGCGAGCGAGTGACCCAGAACCGAAGTAAGAGGCGAGGACCAACAAACAACCCACGTCAAACTCACCCACTTTTCATATCATTCAACCCACCCGCGCACCCACACACTATGCCCACTTACAGACTAAACCCGCCCATCCACGAAGCCCACGCATCCACTTAAACCCCTTAATTGCTCTCTTGCTCCACCCTCTTATATTCCTGCCCCCGATCCCGTGACCAACCTACATAATTCTCCCAGTAACCCTCTTTCCTTCCTCTCGTCCTCGTCGGGGCACAACAAAGGAGATACAATAAAAGTAATACGTTGTGAATTGTTGTGTGTTTTAAGATACTTATTACCTCTACTCGTCTGTCCTTCCATTTCTATAATATTCTACATTCTCTCGTCCTCTTTTCTCCTTCTGTCTCATCGGTTTCACTTTCATTTTCTCTTTCTCGGCGTCCCAGGTGTGCGGGGGCTGCTGATCAGGTACTCTTCGCTCCGGACTCCTCCCTTTCTGCCTGTTTCGTCTCTTATAATAATAGCAATAATAAAAAAGGGTATTTAGAGGGCCAGGCAGCCTTAGTGTTAGTGCTAGGCTGAAGGTTATGCATCATGGTTGTACGTTAGTTAAGGATATGAGCTATTTATTGATTCTTCTATTATTTATTATTACTGCCATTCTTTATTAGCGGTGGAGCTGTTCCCTTTGCATATACCTATTTATTTACATTTTAAAACGCTAGTGTCTGTGTTACGTCTATGGCTTTGTTCTTATTGTTATGTTGCTGATTTTCACGTTTCTTTGTTGTCTTGTTTATTGCTCTGTTTGAGTTTGCACAATTGTTGCTACGTTATTATCATCCGTTGTTATATTATCTATTTTTCTTGCGTTATACGTTATTTTATTACCTATTACACTATTTTACGTATATGTTTAAGTATTACATTTAATTCATTACTTTTCTAGTTGCTGTATTATCCAAGTATTATGTATCTGTAGGTACAAGATGTATGTAATGACGAACCATGTTTTGCTATTTTATCCAATCACTGTTTATATTGTTGTATTGCCGAATGTTATTGTTTTTTGTTTCGTTATATTTACTTCCTACGTATTGTTACCGATACGTGTCACGGTAATGTTACCTATTTATACAGTAATCATTTATTCCCAGACTGATTGCTTTGCAGTTTTTCCATGTGCGTCGTACCTTTGTCGGCTATTTATTCATTCCTTCACCTCATTGTTCTCGTGTAAGTCCATGATATGTTGTAGTTTTACCTGTACCTGACGTGACTGTTGAAAGCTTACACACACACCTGTATGAAGCCTCTAAAGGTATATAAGTTTGGGGCAAGGAGGGGTGAGGGGTGTGAGGGCAGGTGTTGAGGTAGCCACACCCTTAGGCCACTGTCCCTTACCCTCCACCACTTACCTTCCACCCTTATCCTCTATCCTTATCAATTTATCACCTCTCCCCGCCCCCTCCTCTTTACCCTCAAGAGAGCACACGCGCCAACACTGTCCAATAAAAAAAATAAAATTATCCGTACATTCACTTGAAGTTATCTTTTTTTTTATTTGTTTCGTGTCCTTGGGGAACACTGAGGTGAGTTTCGACAGGGGCAGTTCGTAGCTAATATCGATCTCAAAAAGGCCTTTGACTCAGTGCATCGTGAGGCACTCTGGGATATGCTGCGAATCAGTGGGATTCCTACAAGGATTATTGACCTGATTCTGTTTCTTCCCTGCTAATTCAGGAGTGAGGCAGCGGTGCGACCTTGCTCAATCACTTTTCAAGACTTGCATGGACTGGGTGTTAGGCAAAGTTGTTGATCAAAGTCGTTGCAGAGCATTTGTTGGCGACATCAAGGTCACTGATCTCGTTTTTGGTGATTATGCTGTACTTCTTGGGGAATCACTGGAGGTCCTGGTGTTGGCTCTCGAAGTGCTGCATGAGGAGGCGAAGCCTCTGGGACCGAAGGTCTCCTGGGCCAAGTCGAGGTCCAATCGTTTGGAGGCTTGCTGGATGACACAGCTCAGTCTGTCCATGCATTTGGTGAGGACGTCGAAGTCACTAAAAGGTTCACATACCATGGTTGTGTAGTGCATACGAATGGTGGGTATTACTAGGAAGTCAAGCGACGGATTGGCCTGGCCTGTGACCTATGACCTGACTGTGTTATGGACTCGCTCAATACAAGTATATGGCGTTGTCGATAACTATGCAGACGGACAAAGATTCGAATCGCTTGTGCTCCTTGTCTTACTGAATGGTTGTGAGACAGGACACTGAGTACTGACTTGGAGAGGCGTATCGATTAATTTGGTACCAAGTCCCTTCGCAGGATCATGGGGTTATCGCTGGAATGACTTCCTGTCAAACCATCGACTACTCCGGCCAGCTGCCTGCTTAGTCCGTGAATGCCAATTCCGACTATATGGGCACGTGGCGCGCCTCCCGGACGTCGATCCTGGTCACAGGGTTGTTTCTGTATACTCACTGCTGGGTGAACAAGGGACATTCGTATCCACCCTTCCAAATAATCGAACCCGGGACCTCGTGGTTGTAAGGCGATTGCACTAACCGCTACACTACAGAGCTCACTGTGTGTGTGTGTGTGTGTGTGTGTGTGTGTGTGTGTGTGTGTGTGTGTGTGTGTGTGTGTGTTTGTGTGTGTTGCTTAATGGCTGCAACTGACCTGATACTGCAACAATATAGTCTCATTAATGTCAGTGTTGTTTGGGGCGGCTGCACACGTTCAGGGAGGAACATGATGGTGGTGGGCGGGGGTAGGGGGGATAATGAAAGGGATGAGGATGAAGATGATGGTAAGGAGTGATGTATTAGCGCCCTTATTCAATTGTCAATATAACAATAACGACAACTACAACAACATACACAGCAACAATAACAACAAAAACAACAATACACACAACAAAAACAATAACAACAACAACAACAGCAACGACGACGACAACGACGACGACGACAACAACAACAATGCCAACTACAATAACTACTACTACTGTTACTACTACTACTACTAGTACTGTTGCAACTACTCATACTACCACCACTACTACTACAACTACTACTACTACCACCACTACTACTACTACCACCACTACTACTACAACTACTACTACTACTACTACTACTACTACTTCTACTACTACTGCTACTTCTACTGCTGCTGGTGATGATGCTACTACTTATCTTGCATTAGAGAAGGCAGTTCACGAACAAAGACAAAAGAAGAACCAATAAAGCCAGCAAACGCAGCTCCTACAAATAGTGGACAGTTAAGGCTTCCGAAGGAGAGGTTTTGTCTTTAAACTCTACTCTTCAAAGTGTTTAAATCGTTGGCAGGGAGACAACAGACAAAGTATGGTAAATGCGAAAGGGATGAAAGAAAGAAGATGGTTGTTATCTTTTGCAGTAAGTGATTTATATAGTATAAGGAGGAGCTATAGTAAAACGACGTATGAAGCGGGGCCGCGGGAACTGTCTCCCTAGCTGTAAAAAAAAAAAAAAAAAAAAAAAACTTTATACTGGAGCCGTCACATGCCGTAATATCGGTTATTATTAATCTTACTCATTACATATCATGAGTATTCCATAGATACAGCTATCTCTTGTAATTATAACATCAAATACAACGAGCCAAAACATTTGGTGATGC
The DNA here is from genome assembly GCF_024679095.1 of Eriocheir sinensis. NCBI lineage: Eukaryota > Metazoa > Arthropoda > Malacostraca > Decapoda > Varunidae > Eriocheir > Eriocheir sinensis. Next base: position 13,346,961 of record NC_066529.1, read on the forward strand.
ATTACTTGCGATTCCCAGACCTACATACAAAACTACTAACAACTCGTTCACAGAGTTGTTGAGAGATGTGTGGAACGTCAACTTGTTCGAACGCTCTACCTAGTATTGGCTGTGGCTTGCCCCACCACCTGCTCATGGACTATCAGCCATGGCTGTACTTCTGTTTCTTTTCTTCTCATCATACTTCCTTAAAATTTCATACTACTAAATGTATCAACTAAGATAACAAGATATATTACTTACCTTGCTTATGTTTCCCCCGAGTAGAATATTCCATCTCTTGCAGCTACAGGATCAAGGTACTCGATCGCTCGATCCTTACTTAGGAGCCAAAATGACCTTGCGTCAACGAAATATATAAAACGTCATAGTTTTTCCAAGTTAATTATGAATAATTATCATCATCACCGTAGGTAGATGTATATGATAAATGCGCATTAACATAAAAAAGCGATACCTGGCAAGTTTTGAGTATCGATGCCAGGTGTCACAATAAGCAATATGCATGCCAAATAACATGAAAAAAACACTTAAAACGTATTTTCAAGGCTATTGGTGCATCAGCAACGAATAAGTATTACGTTCCAAGTATTTCATGAAGCATTACATCGAAGACAACCGCTTAGCAACGAAGAAAAAATTGCAACCTTTACAGTCACCATGTATTTCGGATTACAGTATTTTAGCAATATTTCATTCCATCATGATAAAATACTATTTAGATAATATGAAGGGTATTCGTGTCTCAGCACACAGTCAATATTGCATTCAAAATGTTAAGAAAGCCTCAGTCAAGAAATTCAAGCCATCGCATGCAAAATGTGTGTCACATATAACAGTCGGACCTGTATTCTCGGTTACAGTTATTTCCTGTTGGTGTTTACGGGAAAAGTACTGTAAAAACAACAGATTTTTTTTACAGTGTACGGGGTTTGATTTGAAAGGGTATAAGCAACGGAAGCACTGAAGTCATCCTTAAGCTTTAGTTATACCTCACCAACATTATTGGGTTCAATTCCGGTCTATTTACTCTAAAATGAACATCAAAGACGATAAAAATGATTCACGGGTTGAGTATAATGATATACTTAAGAATATAAATTTGCAATCTCTAGAATGGCAAAGGGTGCGAGGAGACGTGATCGAAGATTATAAATGGATGAAGGGTCGTAATAAGAGTGATATCAATAAGGTTTTTGTTGTAAGAGAGCCGGGTAGGAGAAGTAGCAATTCCTTTTAGTTAGATAAGTTCAAATTCAACAAGGACAGGACACCAAGAGATCTGCTTAAGTTGGATACATCCAAATTCAACAAGGATATAGAAGTAGCAATGGGTTTAAATTAGATGCATTATTTAAAAAAGGACAGGACATGTAGCAATGGGATTAAGTTGGATACATTCAAAATCAACAAATTTTAGGTAAGAATTGGTATGCCAATAGAGGTGGATGATTCGAACAGGCTTTGCAGTTGTTATCATTGCCAATATGATAGATACCTTCGTTATAAGGTGAAATAAGTTCATGGATAGTGAGGTTAGGTGCGATTAGATTTACTGGATCTGGCTTGTATTAGCCTACCAGCCTCTTGCAGACTCCTTGTTGTCAAGTTCTTATGTTCTTATGAGATGTGTACTCCATGCGAGGGTGGAGTAGGCCCCGTAAATGGGTACAATTTTCGACGGGAAATATGATATAGACGATTCTACTAATATTATTATAATTACACTATTATTGCTGTTACTTTTCACCTCTTGGTGTTAAATAAATTATCACGTATTTCGAGAAGACAGAACAGTTTTTAGGTTTATGCTGTACACATAGTATCAGAGTATGGTCACACATTTCTTTGTCAGTGACAGTAAACGTATGTTGCAATTGTCATATTTGGATTTATAATAGAATTAACTAGCTTCACTAGTGAAATGCCAACACGTGCCCAACTCAAAGGAAGGCCAAGCAGGTAGGGTCAGCAATAGCTTCTGACCTACTCCTCAGTCAAATGAAGTTTAATAAGCACAAAATGTCTACTAGTAAACTTGTCTGTTTTCTAGAGTGCAGTGTCATTTTTAATATGGCGATTTATTTCAAAGTCATCCACTTTCATTGCTCCGTGAACAATACAAAAAGGCGCCATATTCACAGAATACACACTCTAGCGGTTTCCCACTGAGTGAGTGAGGAGCTCAGGTCACGAGACTGGTGGACGTGTGACTAACTTCTCTTCCAGTCCCAGACCCTCAGTTCCTCTAACTCGTGACGTCATGTGCAGACGGAGACAAATTTAGATTCCCCCCCCCCCCCCCAGCCCCCTGGTGAATATACCTCTCTTTTCCTTGGTAGCTGCTTCGTTTCTCTCACCGTGCGTAGGTAAGGTGACGACAGGTGCCGGGCAGCTACATCGCAACGCACTACTTTGCAGTGCCTACAATACATGCTGCCTACCCGTACCTTACGTGTTTGTCATATTAATAATTACCTGCAAAGATAATTTTGAGACAAATGAGTAAAGAATTTTAAAGGTAATAATTGATACATATATATAAAAAAAAACGTAAACACCTATTGATTATCCTATATTTTTCTCTGGTTTATATTTTTACGTGATTCTGCGGCAGAACAATTTTCCTCTATATCGTTAGTCTAATATACTTGTTTGTTTCTGGCCAAGGTCGCTGCTACTGTACATCTTACAAGGAGGGAGAACACCAGTGAAATGACAGTTGTGTGACAGGTGCAACAAAGGCCAGGTATATAGGAACACAGGTAAGTTGAAAGGTGAAACATGTGAGGCTGGCAGGAAGTGAAAGTGGTAAGGGGAGTGGACGGGAGAGGGAGGATGGGGGGAGAGGGGAAGGGACAAAAGAGGAATGCATGAGAGGAGAGAAGACAGGAGTGGGAGGAGGAGAGGTCAGAGGGAAATGAATATATGAAAGAGGAAGGGATGAGAGGGAAGGGGATGAAAGGGGAAGGCGAAGGTGAGAGGGGAAGAAATATGTGAACGAGAGAGGAATGAAAAAGAAGAGTGTGGAAGGAGGAAGAGGAAGGCCGTGAGTGAGAGGAGCAAGATGATGTACAGGAGGAAGGGAGGAGAGGGGAGGAGACGAAAAGGGAAAGAGAAGGTGAATGGGGAAGGAATACGTGAAAGAGGAATGGATGAGAGGGAATGATATGAGAGGAGGAGGAGGAGGAGGAGGTATGGAAAAGTAAGAAGAGTAGGAATACGTAAAGGAGGAAGGAATGAGAATGAGGAGACGAGAAAGGGAAGAGAAGAAGGTGAGAGGCGAAGCAATGTGAAAAGGAGGAAGAAAGAATGAAAGGGAAGGATATGAGAGGGGAAAGAAGAGAAGGCGAGAAAAGTAGGAATATGTGAAAGTGAAAGAGGAATGAGAAGAAAGAATGAGAGAGGGGTGAGGGGGAGGAAGAGGGGGGGGGGGATGTGAGGGGAAGGGACGCGAGGAGAAGGGAGGGAGGGAGGGGGAGGGGAGAGAAGGGAACGGACATGAGAAACACGAGATATGCATCGAGGGACTGCAGGAAGGAGAAATCTCTCTCTCTCTCTCTCTCTCTCTCTCTCTCTCTCCTAGCACCAGAGAGTAAA
>NC_066529.1:13360560-13385560 GCF_024679095.1 Eriocheir sinensis
TCCATTAGTCTAACTTCGGTTGTAGGTAAGCTACTTGAGGGCATAATTAGAGACTAAATTGTGAGTTACCTTGAAAGCCACTCATTGATTGGGGACTCACAACATGGCTTCCGAAACAAAAGATCCTGCCTATCAAACCTATTAACCTTTTATAACGACCTCTTCACTGTTTATGACGTAACCAAATCACTGGACGTAGTCTATCTTGATTTCCAGAAAGCGTTTGATAAAGTCCCGCATCATAAATTACTTTACAAATTAAAGCAAATAGGTATTGACGGTCAAGTAAACCAATGGATCGGGAATTGGTTGAGCAACAGACAACAAAGAGTAGTGATTGACGGATTTAACTCAGAGTGGGCGCCTGTCACTAGTGGCGTCCCTCAGGGCTCGGTCCTTGGCCCAGTGCTCTTCATTATTTACATCAACGACGTGGATGTTGGACTCAATAACCGCATTAGTAAATTTGCAGACGACACAAAGATTGGTAACTCGGTTCTCACTGACGAAGACAGGCAAAGCCTCCAAGAGGATTTGCACAAAATTTCAGCTTGGTCGGATAGATGGGAGATGCCCTTTAACGTAGACAAGTGCCAGGTCCTTCAAGTTGGAACGAGGAATAAGAAGTTCGAATACGAAATGCGCGGCGTTAAACTCAAAAGCGTTCAGTGCGTCAAAGACTTGGGGGTCAAAATCACGTCAAACATCAAATTCTCACAGCAATGCATCGATGCAGCAAATAAAGCGAACAGAATGTTGGGCTTCATTAAAAGAAACTTTGTATTCAAGAATAAAGATGTAATACTCCCGCTCTACAACAGTTTAGTCAGACCCCACTTGGAATATGCGGTACAGTTTTGGTCCCCCCACCATGAAAAGGATATTGCTAAATTAGAAGGTGTTCAGCGTCGGGCAACGAAAATGATCCCTTCCTTGCGCAACAAATCCTACGAAGAAAGGCTTTCTACCCTTAACATGTTCTCTCTTGAGAAACGTCGCCTCCGAGGAAAACTGATCGAATGTTTTAAAATACTTAATGGTTTCACGAATGTAGACAGATCAACATTGTTTATGATCGATGACACTTTGCGCACGAGGAACAATGGCGTAAAACTCAGATGTAGACAAGTAAATTCAGACTGCACCAAATTTTTCTTTACCAACGTTGTAGTGCGAGAATGGAATAAGCTTCCACCATCAGTGGTCCAGTGTAACACGATTGACTCCTTCAAAAATAAGCTCGACCGTCACTTCCTTCAACTTAATATCAACTAGAGTAGAAATGCAACGTTTTGGAGTCTTCTGATTAATGTAAAATCACTTAGGTTTAAGGACAGACCACCAAGTCTGGACCATGGGGTCTGTGTGGTCTGATTTTCTATGTAAATCTATGTAAATCTCTCTCTCTCTCTCTCTCTCTCTCTCTCTCTCTCTCTCTCTCTCTCTCTCTCTCTCTCTCTCTCTCTGTATTACATCACCCCTACTTTTAACTTTACATAACTCAAACGGTCTCACTTCTCTGTCTTATACCTTCCTTTTGCCCTCTTTTTACCCTTCTCTAATCTCCTCTCATCATCCCTTCCTTCCATCCTTCCAACCCTTCTTCCCTCCGCTCTTTGTGCTTTCTTCCTCCTCTCTCTTAACGGCCTTTCCATCCCTCACTTCCTCGCACCCTCGCTCCCTCTTCCAGTTGGATACAGGAAGCTGGCGGGCCGACTCAGTGTTTCCTCTCCCTCGTAAAGCCGGGGAAATGACCTCTTTCTGTTTTATGGCTGCTGAACTGAAGGAAATTCGTAGCATTCTGATGTGCTCACATGTGTTTAACAGGATCCGGCTAATCTTGGGATATTGCTGAAACTGTGGATTGAGTTGTAACATGATTTTTTTCTTTTTTTGTGTGTGAATTATTTTGTGAATTATGGATATTATTATTTTTTTGTTTCACGGTGATGTTCATGTTTTTGCTGTTACTGTTTTTGTTGCAGTTAATCTACTGGTGATATTGGTGTTGATTATTGTTTCGCCTGTTGTTACGATTTTTATAAGTGGGGCAGTCAGTTACTCGTCTTGTTAATGTATTACTGTCATCGTTATTCTTGTTCATATTGATGTTGCAAATATTATAAAAGTTTGAATCGCTGCTTCTGTTGTTAAACGTTCAGGTACACTTGCACTGCCTCTCTTCCTTCTTTGATACTTCTGCTATACGAAGGCAAGCGGAAAAAACATAACCCAGCATTCGAACTGCAATATTATTACAACTTCTCCTCCTCCTCCTCCTCCTCCTTCTCCTTCTCCTCCTCCTTCTCCTCCTCCTCCTCCTCCTTCTCCTTCTCCTCCTCCTTCTCCTCCTCCTCCTCCTCCACCTCCACCTCCACCTCCACCTCCTCCTCCTCTTCCTTCTCCCTCAGAAGTAGTAAATGCGAATACCGTCAACTCCTTCAAATATAGAATCGACCGTCATTTCGCTGCGTCGGGAGTAAACTGAATAACGAGGTGCTTTCATCTGCTCCTCAATATCGAGGTGCTTTCATCTGCTCCTCAAGCCCCAAGTGGCGGTCGAGCAGATTAAATCACCCAAGCGGGCGACCTCGTAATGAGCCAACAGGCTTTCTGTTGCCTGCATTTCCATGTTTCCATGTTTCCATGTTTCCTCTCCTCCTCTTCCTCTTCTTCCTCCTCTCCTCCTTTTCCTCCTTTTCCTCCTCCTCCTCCTCCTCCTCCTCCTCCTCCTCCTCCTCCTCCTCCCCCTCCTCTTCTTCTTTTTCTTCTTCTTCTTCTTCTTCTTCTTCTTCTTCTTCTTCTTCTTCTTCTTCTTCTTCTTCTTCTTCGCCTTCCTCTTCTTCTTCTCTTACTTCATCTGCCTCCACCTCCTCTTCTTCTTCTTCCTTCTCCCTCTCCTCCACCCTCCCAAGGGTCCGGACGAGAGCCATGGCCCGCAAGGTTAGGTCAACCCCTTCCTCCTCTTCTTCTTCTTCTTCTTCTTCTTCTTCTTCTTCTTCTTCTTCTTCTTTTTCTTCTTCTTCTTCTTCTTTTTTCTTCTTCTTGTGCTACCGCCTCCACTGCCCGCCCATCCATCTCCTTCTCGTCCCCCCCGTCCTCCTTCTCCTCCTTCTCCCCCCCTCCTCGTCGTCCCCCTCCCCCTCCCCATCCTCTTTCCCCTCCCCCTCCCCCTCTGCCTCCTCCTCCTCCTCCTCCTCCTCCTACTCCTCCTCCTCCTCCTCCTCTGCTTCTTCTTCACCTTCTTCGTCTTCGTCTTCTTCTTCTTCTTCTTCTTCTTCTTCTTCATCTTCTTCATCTTCTTCTTCTTCTTCTTCTTCTTCTTCTTCTTCTTCTTCTTCTTCTTCTTCTTCTTCTTCTTCTTCTTCTTCTTCTTCTTCTTCTTCTTCACCTCCTTCTTCCTCCTCCTCTTCCTCCCCTTCCTCCTCCCCGTATTCTTCTTCACCCTCCTCCTCCTCCTCCTCCTCCTCCTCCTCTTCCTCCTCCTCCTCTTCCTCCTCCTCCTCCTCCTCCTCCTCCTCCTTAGCTTGCAGACGAAGACGCAAGACCATCCTCCCAGCCATCTCCTGTGAAGACGGATCACACTTCCCCGGATCAAGGGCCAACACCAAGGTTAACATAAAACTGGGGAGTGACAGCATTGTTAGAGAACAATTGACTGAGTTCTGTGGACGAAGTATCAAGAACAGGAGACGCTAATGTATTCCTGGTGCAAAACTACAAAATATAGAAGCGGCAGACTCTGTCTCAGACCGCACGGAACAGGACACACTCTTTGTTTTGCACTCTGGAACGAACAACGTTCAAACAATGCGCACGGAGGAAATTTTAGCTGACTACCGACGAGTAATCCGCCGCTACAAGGAAAAGTCACGCCACATCGTTGTCTCCGGATTCTTCCGAGAATCAACGCTTTCACAGGCTTCCACAGAAAGGCGTCAAGCATCAACAACAGACTGAAGCACCTCTGCCAGGACGAGGAAGTTTCGTTCGCAAGTCTGTGGGATCATTTCTATGATAACCCCGACCTTTTTCCGTCCTGACGGTCTTCACCTCAATGCGATTGGCTCAGCACGGCTTGGTAGGTTGCTGAACGAGGAGGTACTTTTGTACTAAAAAAAACTCCGAGCGCGGAAGAGGCACCAATGTACCGTAAACAACCGAACAGTAGAGACCGCCCATCATACACCAAGACCTCCAACGGCGGACACACGCAGACACCAGACTACTGTGCCTCGAAGCGTTAAAGTCGAGAAGGATATTTCTGTCCTATACACCAACGCGCGGAACTTAATACCCAAACGGGATGAGTTCTTGCCTACGTTGACGTAGAAAGACCGGACGTGATTGCCATCACCGAAACGTGGGCCACCTCTGACCACCTAATGACCGAGTTCTCAATTCCGGGATACGAGAGCTTCTACAAAAATAGACTTCACAAGAAAGGAGGTGTTATATGTTACGTCAAGAACAAATACCCGGCCGTGAAAATAGCCAAAGAGGACTCAGAGAAATATGACACTGTATATGTTGAACTGGAGACTAGCAAGCACAACAAAATAACAATTGGAACCGTTTACAGACCTCCAAGGCAACAAGTAGCAGACGACGAAGCGCTGTACGAGGAAATTCACACCATAACACAAAACAAACAGTCAGTCATTATCGGGGACTTTAACTGTTCCAACATTGACTGGACGACGATGATTGGAGATCGGGAGGGTAACAGACTGCTCGAAATGTTAGAGGACACTTTTCTAACGCAGATTGTTACCCAACCCACAAGGGAAAATAACTTATTAGACCTAGTACTCGTGAGTGATTCAGATCTCACACGTGAATGTCAGGTCGGCGAAAAGCTAAGTGGTTGCGACCATCACCTAATTCGCCTAAAGATCAGAAGAGACCATGAACTCACCGAAAACACATCCAGGATTCCAGACTACAAAAGAGTCAATTTTAATCTCGCTCGTGAGCTGCTAACCCAGACAACTTGGGAACCCATGAACCTCACTCCTGTGGACGGCGCGTGGAACGGTTTCAAGAACAAGCTCCTAGAGGTAGAGAGAACAACTGTTCCCATGAAGACTAGGAGAACAAATAATGCCACAGGCCCACCATGAATGACTACCCAAGTTCGACAGGCGATTAATTTAAAGAAGAGAAAATACAACTTGCCAAAGGAAAACGGCACTGACGAGGCTCGCGAACAGTACCACCAAGGCCTCAGAACTTGCAGAACTCTCATTCGCCAGCGTAAACGCGACTATGAAAAGCAGATTGCGCACGAAGCCAAGTCCAACCCGAAAAAGTTCTTCACGTATATAAGAACCAAAAAGAAGACAAAAAGCAATATCGGTCCCCTAAAAGATGAAAGTGACGTACTAACACAGGACAGCAGACAAATGGTCGAAATCCTAAACAGAAACTTCGCGTCTGTGTTCACGGTCGAAAACACCCAGTCCGTACCCGAGCGCCCTACCCCACCGATGGGAATCACTCCCCTAGAAATTAGCACAACTAACGAACGGGATGTGTAAAAGTACCTAGGCAAACTCGAGACAAACAAGTCCACCGGACCCGACGACTTGTCACCCAGGCTGCTCAAGGAACTCAAACAGCACGTCCTCAAGCCTTTCACCGCCATCTACAATCTGTCACTACAATAAAACAAAGTCCCGAAAGACTGGAAACAAGCGAATGTAACACCGACCTTCAAAAAGGGAGACAAAAGCGTGGCCCTAAACTACAGACCAATCAGCTTGACCTCAGTGGCGGGAAAAATCCTCGAGAAGATCATCAGAGACAAACTCGTTAGGTTCCTTGAAGACAACAACATCATTTCCGATGCTCAGCACGGTTTCAGGATTAAGCGCTCATGCTTAACCAATTTACTGGACTTCTTCCAAGGTATCTATGAAAACTGGGATAATCATATCCCCAGTGATGTTATATTTCTAGGCTTTCAAAAAGCCTTTGACAAAGTGCCACACGAAAGACTCCTCAAGAAACTCAAGTCGGCGGGGTTAGGCGACAATCTGACAGCGTGGATCAAGGACTGGCTCACTGGAAGAAAACAACGAGTTGTACTCAACGGACAGGCCTCCGAGTGGCTCCTGGTCACAAGTGGAGTGCCACAGGGGTCAGTGCTGGGACCCATACTCTTCATCATATATATCAACGACCTAGAACTAGGATTAAAATCCAATCTTTCAAAATTTGCCGACGACACAAAAGTGGGTGGGAAGGCCCTCACGACGGCAGACTGCGAAATTATCCAGAGAGACCTGGACCTGATCACTCGGTGGTCGGAAAAATGGCAGATATCCTTCAACACTACCAAATGTAAAGTAATGCATATCGGATCCAGAAACAGCAATCAAACATACCACATGGGTGGCGAGCCACTGCATGTTGTGCAAGAGGAAAGAGACCTCGGGGCCACCATCAGCAGTGACTTGAAACAAACAAAACACTGCAAGTCCGCCTGTAAGAAAGCCAATACAATGCTTGGGTTCATAGCAAGGAACTTCGAATACAAGACGCCGGGAGTTATGTTATCCTTGTATAATTCGCTGGTAAGGCCCCACCTGGAATATGCCGTGCAATTCTGGTCTCCAAATTACAGGAAAGACATTGAATTACTTGAGAGAGTACAGCGCCGCGCCTCGAAGATGATACCATCACTGAGGACGAAGCCCTATGAAGAGCGACTCCAGCGACTCAACCTCTTCACGTTGGAAAAGAGACGCCTGCGGGGAGACATGATACAAGTCTTTAAGTAAAACAACACAGCAGCGTTGATCACTCCAAGCTCTCTTCGCTTACAAACTAAACAAGACAACACAAAACAACGGACAAAAACAAAAAGCGCGCGCGATAATACAGACATTTCGAGGGTTATTTCTCGAATAGAGTGGCACGCCACTGGCCGGAACTGCCTGAGAAGAGAAGTGGGAAGTGATCAACTCCTTCAACAACTTTCGCATTGATCGCCACTTTGCATGCATCAGGACTGGAACGAACCATATCAGGGTGGCGCACTCAAGCTTAATCCCGTCCTAGCCACTCCCTGCAAACTGCAAGCATTAAGTCACTTAGCAGGCAAAACAAGGCTCCTAATAACCCAACAGTTCTTCTGCTGCCCATTTCCATGTTTCCTCCTTTTCCTCCTCCACCTGCCTGTCCTTATCTTCCTCCTCCTCCTCCTCTTCCTCCTCCTCCACCTCCTCCTCCTTCTCCTCCTCCTCCTTCTCCTCCTCCTCCTCTTCCTTCTTCTCCTCTCCTCCTCTTCTTCTTCTTCCTCCTCTCCTCCTTCTCCTCTTCCTTCTCCTCCTCCTCCAAAACCAACACTATTCTCGCGTTTATATCAGGAAACTTCGATTATAAGACGCCGGAAGTAATGTTATCCTTATATAACTCAATGGTAAGACCTCACGTTGAGTATGCGGTACAATTCTGGTCCCCGAATTACAGAAAAGACATTGAACTATTAGATAAAAATCCAGCGACGCGCTACCAAGATGATTCCACCCTTGAGAGCCTTGCCGTATGAAGAACGACTCACGCGACTTCACGCTGGAAAAGACACGAGTTACGAGGTGATATGATTCAGGTCTTCAAGTACCTAAAAAACTTCAGTAACGTCGACCACTCCCAGCTCTTTGAGCTACAGACCAACTCAAGAACTAGAAACAATGGCCTGCCCATTCAAGCGAAGCGATGCAACACAGATATGGTAGGAGTTTCTTCTCCAACCGAGTCATACGCCATTGGAACGACCTCCCTGCTGAAGTAGTAATTGCAGAAACCATCAACTCCTTCAAAAATTGCATCGATCGTCACTTCGTGACAACAGGAGTAAACTGAAAATACGCACCGAAATGCCTTGAACTGCTCAGCAAGCACCCAGTGACTGTCAGTCAGATCACGGCTCGACAGCAGCCAACCTCGGAATGAGCCAATAGGCTTTCTGTTGCCTGTCATTCCATGTTTCTATGTTTCCTCCTCCTCCTCCTCCTCCTCCTCCTACTACTACTACTACTACTACTACTACTACTACTACTATTACTACTACTACTACTACTGGGACTACCACTACTAAAAAATATAATGGCCGCCCCCACTAATGAGGATAATCGCCGAGAGGGAGAGCGCAGGTAAGTCGGTATTTCAGGTGTGTTTATGGGCCTCGTCGTGTTTACTATCGCACCTGCCCGCCCGCCGCTGTTTAGGGAGTCCCCGAACACCTGAAGGCCCCGCAGCGTTACAACCATTATTACCATTATGTTGCACAGGCCCATTAGTGGCGGTGTGTTATGGTGCTTCAACAGTGGTGGTGGTGGTGGTAATGGTAGTAGTAGTAGCAGTAGTAGTAGTAGTAGTAGTAGTAGTGGTAGTAGCAGTAGAACAATAATTCTACAACTACTTAAGAAGAGAAAGAGAAAACTGATAATAATAATAAGAAGAAGAAAAGGAAAGATGGAGGTGAAGAAGAAGAGGAAGAAAAGATGAATATGAAGAAGAAAAAGAAGAACAAGAACGCGAAGAACAAGAAAATAAGAGGAACAAGAAAATGAGGAAAAATTGCACGAACAAGAAGATGAAGAAGAAAACGCTGACCTAATTAGCCAAGTTTAGCAACAGCGCAACAGAGCTACGCCTACTACTACAACCACCACAACAAAAACCAACTAACATTTCTTCCAACAATACAAGTCTTCATACAATATCGACCACCACCGCCACCACCATCATCGAATCATTACCTCCAGTATCACCATTACCATCACAATAATAATATATGACAAGACAGAAAGGGGGGAAGAGGTAGGGTGAGCAGATGTATAGCTCCGTAGACAGGGTGGTGGTGGCGGTGGTGGTAGTGGTGGTAGTGGCGATGTCGTCTGTTTCTCGTGAAGACAAATAGGCGACAGTGTGTATGGGCAGTAGCAGGGGCTTGAATTGGTGGGGGAGGGGGAGGTTGACACAAGTAATGGGTGAGGTAGGGAGAGAGGTGAAGGATGAGATCGAGGAGGGGGGAATGCAGTTAAGAGGTAGACAGGTGCAGGGAATAGGTAAAGGTGGTAGGTAGAGCTTAAAAGAAGAGAGAATTGTGACTGGAATTTACAAAAAAGGTACACGAGCTGGTTAGAAGAGACAGGATGAGGGAGAGGAATATAGAAGAAGTGGGAGGAAGGAAGGATCGGAGACGGCAAAATATGGAAGGTATGTAGAGCAGCGGTTAACGGGCTTTTATTTTCTTTGTTTAATGTCCGTGAGCTATTTCCTTAACTGTAAAAAAAAAATAGAGGGAAAACAGAAGGGGGTACTGATAGGTAGTTCATTTGGATTGGATTGGAGAATGGCATGAAACAGGAATTTGGTAGAAGTGGAAGAAGAGGGAACAAAAAGCTAGTTGAGGAGAGAAAGCACATTAGAGAAAGGGGAGAACGATAGAGATACACCAGGAGCAGAGAACGTTCAGCAAAATGTACAAGAGAAGAAGACTGATAATGATTGATGTAGATCGTAAATTAGGGGGAATATGTCTAACAAATAAGGCAGGCAGGCAGAGTATGATGGAGGAGGAGGAGGACGAAGAAGAGGAAGAGGAAGAGGAGAAGGAGAAGGAGGAAGGAAATAATAAAGTAGATGTCACATTAACGGACACTTCACTCCTTTTGTAGGGCGAAGCAGCGAAAACAAGGACGGTCATTACTCTCTCTCTCTCTCTCTCTCTCTCTCTCTCTCTCTCTCTCTCTCTCTCTCTCTCTCTCTCTCTCTCTCTCTCTCTCTCTCTCTCTCTCTCTCTCTCTCTCTCTCTCTCTCGTCGGAATCAAAGCAATCAAAAGCAATTAAGTTTTCAATCCCATTCCTTCGTTCACTTTCTTTCCCTCTGATTTAATCTATTTTGTTTTTCAGTCCCGCCTCTCGACTTCATCCTCCGCCCAATATATCGGGACACGGGATACAAATAAGAAAATAAAAAGGAAATTCAGCGCTGCAACACACCCGAAAATGGATATGGATTTACTGAATGTGGAAACTAGAGAGCTCACCGGTTTAGACTTCACCCGATTATAAAATGGACATCGGTCAAAAATAAACTATGATATCCAAAAGTTGAAAAAAAAAAAAAAGAAATCACCACCAATAAAATAACATGAAAGAAAATGGGGAAATGAAGGGAAATGGATAGAGAGGAGAAAACGAGATGAGAGAACATATATGCGATGAAAATGAAGCAGAGCAATTTAAAAAAAAATACATGCATACGAAAATAGATATCAGGAGAGAAGAGAGAATAGGAAGATGAAGAATCGTGAAGGACGAGAAAACGAGGATGAGAGAATAATCCAAAACAGAGATATAGAGAAACAGAACATTGTGAGGCAACTTATATGACAAAGAAGAAAAATAAAAGTGAAGCAAAGAAAAAACAATGAGAGGAGGGAGAATGGGAAAATAAAGAGGCACAGAAAAAGAAGAAAACAAGAGAATGACCAAAAAACGAAATAACGAGGAACTGAACTTAGGGAGGCACCTTAAAAATTAAAGAAATAAAGTAGGAAAAACAGAAAGAAAGGGGGATTGTAAAGGGACAAGATAATGGGGTGGGGCGAGGAAGTGTAATGACCTGATTGTGTAATGGTCCTAATGGGGTCAGAAGAGGCTTTAAATTCCCCCTCATTATGTTGAAGGGGGCCGGAATTAGTGCTGAGAGAGAGAGAGAGAGAGAGAGAGAGAGAGAGAGAGAGAGAGAGAGAGAGAGAGAGAGAGAGAGAGAGAGAGAGAGAGAGAGAGAGAGAGAGAGAGAGAGAGAGAGAGAGAGAGAGAGAGAGAGAGAGAGAGAGAGTGTGTGTGTGTGTGTGTGTGTGTGTGTGTGTGTGTGTGTGTGTGTGTTTGTGTGTGTGTGTGTGTGTGTGTTCTTTATCGCACCCTCTCTCTCTCTTCCATCTCTCTCTCTATATGTTTTTTTTTTTATACATTTCTTTCAGTGTGTTCCATCCTCCGAGCCTAAACATCCGTGAGCACTGTCTGTCACATCGCAATTCGCCGCCCAACAACGAACAACGAGAAAAACGGACGCAAGAAAAACAGGAATGGCGCCATAAACTATGCAGAACGACCCCCTCCACAAAAAAAGAGAAACAAAATACTGCGCTGTATCTAAATATCAAAAGGTAGCATTTCGGCTATATAACAAAAAATGATGAAAAAGAGTTTAGTATATCGTAGAAATATTGCTCGTTGGTGCGGACACTTCTCAAAGTCATATATTTATCTTCACGTTATACTTCGGCAAATACAAAATGGTATATCGCAGAGAAAACTTTGCAATACTATGAGAAGTAAAAGAATACACACACCTATAGTCCGTTCATTCTCGATCCGTCTGTAAGCCACGCCCCCTTCTTCCCACAGTCCCAATTAATGTGAAATAGTATCGTGCAGCAGTCGTGGACGTATCTCAAACGCTTTCGGGTCTAACAACAAATATTTCCGATTGGCACAAAGGAGATAAGACGGGTTCCCAAGAGTGTTTTTCACGTTCATGGTAGATGCCTTGTCAAACTATTACATGGCACATAAAACGACCCATGAAAAGTACCAACAACAACCTTTACGTAAGCCTTATCATATGTGGGTGTGTGAGCCCCGAAATGTTGGAAAATATGGGCCAACGTTTTACCAAAGGGCTGAATAAAAGATCAGATATTAATATTCCTTGTGCGATGTAAGAATGAACAGACTATAGTGACAGGATAGTGTGTTACTCACCATCCTCCTGCGCCTCCGCCGTCCACGCTTCCTGAAATACAAAATAAAATATCATAAGTTTGCTGCAAGTTGTGGCTTCGGTTTGATTTTTATGAGGCCATTGAAAACATATTTCAACACAGTGCTCTTTACATTATTACAATATTATTATTATTATTATTATTATTATTATTATTATTATTATTATTATTATTATTATTATTATTATTATTATTATTATTATCAGTAGTAGAAGTAGTAGTAATATCATTATGATTATTATCATAAGTATTATTATCATTATTATTATTATTATTATTTCTATTATCATTATTACTCTTATTATTATTATCATTACCTTCATTATTATTGTAATTCTTGAATAAAATAAAACAATGGAAGGCATTTCAAATTTTGTTAATTAAAGATACAAAACTGACAATAGTGGTGGGAAGGAAGCTGCATTATATTCACCCCTCTATAGACTATAAAAAAAATCATTTTCCACCCCCACCCACCAACACACACACACACACACACACACACACACACACACACACACACACACACACACACACACACAACATAATCTAGGAGGCAAAATATAGAAAAAGTATTAACAGTTCATACAATTCTGTTATATTTTACTATATATATAAAAAAAAAAAAACTTACAAATTGAATCGAGTTACAGAAAAAAAACGATAGATGTCAACACGACGCAAATAAATAGGATTGTTTCTTTAATATAAAACAAATAAATGTCTCCAATCATGTGAAGGACTAACAATGGATGAGTGTTTTTTTGTGTGAGGCTTGTGTATTTTGGCTGCGTGAATAAATGAGAGAGAGAGAGAGAGAGAGAGAGAGAGAGAGAGAGAGAGAGAGAGAGAGAGAGAGAGAGAGAGAGAGAGAGAGAGAGAGAGAGAGAGAGAGAGAGAGAGAGAGAGAGAGAGAGAGAGAGAGAGAGAGAGATATAGAGAGAGAGAGAGAGAGAGAGAGAGAGAGAGAGAGAGAGAGAGAGAATATGCAAAGAGCAAATAGTTAGTGAAAAGCGAAAAATGGGAAAGTAATGAAGTGTGAAATTATAAAATGGGAAACACGAAGAAAATGCAGAAAGAGAAACAGAGGTGGCAGGAGAATAAAGACAAGAGTAAGGAAAGGGAATAGTGGAAAGTGGATGAAAAAAGAAAAGCTTAACAGGAGTCAGGTGTGTGTTAGAGAAGGAAAACAATCGAAAAGAAAGATCAAGTTGGAAGGGTCTTTAGGGAAGAAAAAATGCACGGACAGAGAAAGAAACAGATGTACAGAAAATAGGCGAAAGAACGAATAATGAGGAAGGAAACGAACGTGAATGGCAGTAAGAAGACTTAGAGGAAGAGAAAAGGTGGATAAGCCCTGAAATAAAATAAAATATCAAATTGATGGCACAAAATAGAAGCAATAAAAAGAACATTAGTATTAGACGAACAAGAACCCGAAAAAGAAGAACAAAATGCAGTAGTAAAGAAGGAAGGCAAACATTGGATTATTTAGAAGAAAAAAAAAAAAGAATAATATAAAAGAGGAAAAAAATAACAAATGAAAGAGTTTGAAGGAGAAAAAAGGGCAAAGTCGAGGTGGGCAATTAAGAGAAAATTAAGAGGATTGAGAAATAGCGGAAAAAAAGTAAGAATCGAAAGGAGGAGGAGGAGGGGGAGGAGGAAGAAGATTTTTATTAAGAAAGATGATTAAGTTGGTAGGGAATGTTTAGACGCTTATTATGAGAAGAGAGATTATATTATTAGTTAGGCCGACACACACACACACACACACACACACTCTCTCTCTCTCTCTCTCTCTCTCTCTCTCTCTCTCTCTCTCTTTTATTAAATACCTTGTACAACATTGTATGAGAGAGAGAGAGAGAGAGAGAGAGAGAGAGAGAGAGAGAGAGAGAGAGAGAGAGAGAGAGAGAGAGAGAGAGAGAGAGAGAGAGAGAGAGAGAGAGAGAGAGAGAGAGAGAGAGAGAGAGAGAGAGAGAGAGAGAGAGAGAGAGAGAGAGAAAATATCCAGCGTGAGGTAGGTCGAGTATTGCGCCCTTTGAAACCACCTCTCTGTCTCTCTCCATCTTTCTTTCCACCTTTGTTTCTCACCCTCGGCCGCGTCCTTGTCAGGGGAACGGTTGCCAATCTTGCACAGGGGGAGGCTTTGTGACTTGATCCCGTCAGATGGCGGGTGTTGTTGTTTTTCTCAGTGTTGTTATTGTTGTTGATGGTGATGGTGGTGATGGTGGTGGTGGTGGTGAGCTTCGAGGTATATCGGTTTTGTGTTGGTGTATGTTTGTTTGTTTGTTTTCGTGAGAGTGTGTGTGTGTGTGTGTGTGTGTGTGTGTGTGTGTGTGTGTGTGTGTGTGTGTGTGTGTGTGTGTGTGTGTGTGTGTGTGTGTGTGTGTGTGTGTGTGTGTGTTTGTGTGTTTACCTGCCAGGTCTGTATCTATCATTCCCTCCTCACATCACTCGTCCATCTGTAAGCAATTATATAAAGGCATTAATATAATATGTCTCTGTTGATAACACTACCCTTTGATGCTGGGGAAGTTAACCTGAGTGCTATTCACGCGTCTCAAACAGTCGCTAGAATATTAATTTGCAACATCAAACAAGTTTCACGACACCATTTTTCCTCTTGTTTTCCCTGATATATTCCTCGTGTATTTATCAGTCTGTTGCAATAATATAAATATCTACCAATATTATCACTACTTCTACTACTACAACTATTACTACTTCTGTTTTTGCTTTTACTTCTATTATTAGCAATGATAAGCTGAAAATATCAACAACAAAAGGAACAATAGTGGCAATAGTAGTAATAATGCTGTAAAGAGTATAAACTAAAAAAATACAATCACATAAATAAAAACAAAAAGAATAATACAAAATACTCGCAACAACAACACTAACAGCAATGCGAATCAATAACACCAACAAACAGAGATAAGAGAACAAGTAAACCACTCCGCCTCCCCTCCCCCCCACACACCTTCCTTTCTGTACCTGCTCGCTCACTAATAAGGCCTCCACACCTGCCAGCCGCAATCATGCCTAAAGCCTCTCATTACCTTGCTCGGAGTAACCAATGGACTCTTATCAACACACTTTCTCTCTCTCTCTCTCTCGCAGATTCTCCCTTCCTGTTACTTTCCACACTTCACTTCTTCCTTTTCTTTTTCCTCCTCCTCTCTCGCTTCTCTTGCTTTATCTTTTTTAACCTCACCTCTCTCTATCTCTCTTTTTCTTCCTCTCGCCTCTCTCCATCGATTTCTCCAGCTCATTCCTCTTCTTTTACATCTCTCTCTCTCTCTCTCTCTCTCTCTCTCTCATCTGTTTTTCTTTAGCTCTTCGTTTCTTTTGTTTTCCGTCTCTTTCTCCCATCATAACGTCCTCTACAGCATCTGCGTCCTCCCTCTTGCTTTATTTTGTCATATTGCTTCATCTTCTCCATACAGCGAGTAGCAGGGCTTTTTTTTTTATTAATGTTTACTTTTTTGTGCCCTTGAGCTGTCTCCAAAAAAAAAAAACACAAGCTTCTCCCTTCAGATCTTCTCCCCTTCTGTACTCCCTTCCTGTATGTACCTTTCAATAAATCATCATCTCCACTGACCACACCCCTTCCCATTCCCCTTTCCCTCTTTAAGTATTCTGTGTCTAGCTCGTCGTTTCCTTTTTCCCTTATACGTCCCTCTCTCCCTTTGTTCTCTGCACCACACCCTCTGCCACCTATTTCCTCGCCCACTTCTGTCCCCGGTCCATCAAATTTACAGAGAAACCTAACAAAGGCAGCGTCTGGGGAGTGATATCAAGGTGTGTGTGTGTGTGTGTGTGTGTGTGTGTGTGTGTGTGTGTGTGTGTGTGTGTGTGTGTGTGGAGAGAGAGAGAGAGAGAGAGAGAGAGAGAGAGAGAGAGAGAGAGAGAGAGAGAGAGAGAGAGAGAGAGAGAGAGAGAGAGAGAGAGAGAGAGAGAGAGAGAGAGAGAGAGAGAGAGAGAGAGAGAGAGAGAGAGAATATAACAAGACTTTATAAGCATCAACTCGGGCTCTTAAGTACAGCTCACCATCTTGTACTCTACCCTCGCCACGTGAATGCGAGCACTCTTGAGAGACTTATTGTGAACCTCTCTGGGAGCTCTCCTTGTCTTAGGTACAAGTGAGGCTTTCATTAGGTACTCCTTCCCAACGAGGGGTTATATGAGAAGCGAGAGGAGGTGGAGAGTGAAGGAGGTGGAGGAGATTGTTAAGAGGAAGATAAGGTTGGGGGAAGAGGAAACATGTAAACATATTATGCTCAGACAACATAAAACGTGTTGCTTTATGAGGAAGTAACCTTTTTTAGTGATTTGGTCTATTCCTCATGAGTTTGTATGATCCGAAGAACAAATTAAATCCTAGTTCATCCCGGTCACAATGAAATGAGTGAAAGAACAAATTTTGAGTATTTATGTTTACTGGCAGATTAATTAGATTTCATAACAGTGAAATTATATTCCTTTGGAGTGGCAATATGTGTGTTGCGGGGGTGGGTGGGTGGGGGGGTAGGAGGGAAATCAGGACAACTTATTTAGAGAAGGGGCGGGAGGTGAGCGGGAGAGTTGAGGGGTAGGAGGTGAGGGTGGGAGGTGGGGAAGGGGGAGGGGCAGTCATTTACCTCCCTTCCATTTGTATGGCCTTAATTAGTGACGAGGTAATCGCCCTTTTATTAGGGATTGGAGACGCTCGGATTAAACGGCTACATTAATTTAACGATGTAGTCTTATGTTGTTAATTGTATTCATTTCCTTGTGTTGCTGTTGATGTTGCTGACTGAAACATTGTACGGGCTCGAAAAGGAGGGGTCAGTGTCCTTTTTCTTTCTTTTACGTGTACTATCCACCTTGTCTGTCTGTATCTCTGTCTGTCAGTCTTTTTTTTCCCCCTATGTATATAACTGAGTATGTTTATGTATGCCTGAATATCTTCTGTATGCATGTATTTTTATATATTCTCTCTCTCTCTCTCTCTCTCTCTCTCTCTCTCTCTCTCTCTCTCTCAGGGGGGAGGGTGATTTATGTACATGTTTATTTTTCAACTCAATCTTTTTTGTCCTATCATTCGTCGCTCCCGCTTCCTGTTCTTTGTCATCCTGCACGCCTTTCCTCCTCCTCCTCCTCTTCCTCCTCCCCTTCCCTCGCGCACCTACTTCATATTTTCTTCCCCATTTTCTTTGGTCTCCAGTCTCCATTTTTGCCGTGTTTATACCGGCCGTCACCTCTCCTGACTTTCCTACTATATCACGTTCATTTATACCCTCCTTCTCCTCCTCCTCCCTTCCTCCTCTTCCTACACTCCCTTCTCCCTTTCCCGCCATCCTCCTCACGGTCTCCCCACAGCACACTGGATGTAGGCAAAAAGAGGCGAAAGGGGAAAGAAAGAAAGGATAAAAAATGACAGAGGTGGGTGGGAAAGAAAGGCAAAAGAGAACGATCAGGCTGGAGAGAGGTATAGACACAGAAGATGGAGGAGTGGGATGTCAGAAGAGAGAGTAAAGAAAGGCGATTTAAGAGTGTTGGGAAAAAAAAGGTGGGGAGAGAGAGAGAGAGAGAGAGAGAGAGAGAGAGAGAGAGAGAGAGAGAGAGAGAGAGAGAGAGAGAGAGAGAGAGAGAGAGAGAGAGAGAGAGAGAGAGAGAGAGAGAGAGAGAGAGAGAGAGTCGAATACATTAAGGTAACCACACAAGACAGGTAAAAAACAGGTATACAGGTAAGGAATATGGGAGAGAGGAAGAGGAGGAAAGAAAAATGGAAGATAGTTAGGCTTCGAGGGGTGATTGATTGATTGATTGATTACGTGGAGTATGCGGTCATGGCTGAAAGGGGAGAAGCGAGAAGGTATTAAGGTAGCAAGGGGAATATTAGAGAAGACGGGGGGAAGCAAGAAAGGGAGGAAACGTCAGAGAAGAGAGCATTTATATATCTGGTCAAGCAATGAGGGAGGGAGAATGGGAGAAACTTATATAGCAAGGAATGGATAGCAGCAGGCGTAAAGTGTGGGAGGGGAGGAAACATATGTAGAAGGAACGAAAGGAGGAAGGAGGGAGGAAAGGTGTGAGGGGAGAAAGGTGTACGGGAGTGAGAGAGGGAGGGAGGGAGGGAGGGAGACAGGTGGGCAAGGGAGAAGCAATGTTGTGGAGCCCCGGACGTCGACCCACTTTCTGTAGCGTCATCATATTGAGCAAGCGACGCCCGACAGGAAATTGCGAATGCGATTTATTGCGTGGACCGTGTCGCGGCGACTTGACGTATTTATAGTCGTGGATGAGGAGAAGGAGGAGGAAGACGAGGAGAAGGAGGAGGAGAACGAACAGAAGGAATATAAGGGAAAGAAGAAAGTGACCGCTTCATGCATTCGCACTCAAAGAACCTTTTTTTTTTTTTTACAGCAAGGGAGGCAGCTCAAGGGCAAAATAACGAAAAAAAGCAACAACAAAGAGGCCACTATACGCTGCTTCGACAAGAGAAAAAAAGAACGAAAGGCCAAGAAGAAAAGAGTTCAATTTCGGGTTAATAGGCGTCTTGATACTCTTCTCTTGAAATAGTTCAAGTCCTAGGCAGGAGGAGCTACAGACAAAGGAAGGCTATTTCAGAGTTTACCTGCGGAAGGGATAAAAAAAAAATGAAGATGCTGGTTAACTCTTTCATAAGGGATTTGAACATATTAGGGATGAGCAAGGTTAGATAGTCGTGTGCAACATGCAATTAGCAAGTTCAAAAGAGCAGTCAGCATGATATTATCGAGAAAGGTAGATAGAGAAACAACATTGCAGCGAAATTTAAAAGGTAGAAGATTGCCAGTAAGAGGAGGGGAGTTGATGAGACGAAGGGCTACTATTAGTACCAAAAATGATGATAAAATAATAATTATGAAAAGGAACCATTTGCATGAGAAAAAAAAAACTATACCCTAAATCAACACAGCAACAAGAACCCCCCACCCACCCAACCCCCCAAAAAAGAGGAATAACGGAACACGTAAAAACACAAACGAGATGTGCAAAAATAACAAAAACTGCATTAAAAAAGTTTGTAATATCAACATTTGTAATTCTACCGTAGTATATTTTTACACGCAGACTTAGTTATAATGTAGTTGACAAATGGATAAATAAATATATATATTTATATTTTTATCTTTCTTAGTTCTAATTAAGTAATCTAAATATGGCGTTGCTTCACCGTAGAGTTTTACGGAGAACTTAAGTGAATCGGTCCTCTTTTTACGACCCTCCCACATCCACACACACGAGCAGGCAAAAACGTATTACACTAAAAACTCGAACGAAAAGATATAATATTCATTATTCCCTCCTCTAAAAGAACTCGTCCTTAAAATAGGAAGTATGAAGAATTTCTTTTTAGAAACATAACATGAAAGCAACAAAAAGAATAAAAGTAAGTGGATTTTTTTTGCGGTGGTGGTAGTGGTGATGGTGGTGGTGGTGGTGGTGATAGTGGTGGTGGTGGTGGTGGAGGTGATGGTGGTGGAGGTGATGGTGGTGATATTAATTTCAACCACACCATAATATATTAAAAATCAACACAGCCAATCCTCCTCCATCACCTACGATGGAGGTGGAGGAGACAGAGGAGGAGGATGAAGAGGAGGAAGAGGAGGTGGTGGAGGAGGATGTGTAGGTGGACGCAGGGATAAAAAAAAAAATTGTGTGGACGGAAGGGAACGTGAAATGGTTTTAAGTCATGGGTGGTTGGTTCGTGGTGGCTTGCTGGTGGATTAACGGAAGGGCGGGAAAGGGGAACAGGAGAGGGAGGGAAAAAGAAAAGGAAAGGGAAAGTTAAAGGAGAGTGAGTAGGTAAAAGAAGAGGAGGAAGAGGGAGGTGAAAAGTGTGTGTGTGTGTGTGTGTGTGTGTGTGTGTGTGTGTGTGTGTGTGTGTGTGTGTGTGTGTGTGTGTGTGTGTGTGTGTGTGTGTGTGTGTGTGTGTGTGTGTGTGTGTGTGTGTGTGTGTGTGTGTGTGTGTGTGTGTGTGTGTGTGTGTGTGTGTGTGTGTGTGTGTGTGTGTGTGTGTGTGTGTGTGTGTGTGTGTGTGTGTGTGTGTGTGTGTGTGTGTGTGTGTGTGTGTGTGTGTGTGTGTGTGTGTGTGTGTGTGTGTGTGTGTGTGTGTGTGTGTGTGTGTGTGTGTGTGTGTGTGTGTGTGTGTGTGTGTGTGAATAAACAAACCATTATTCTGGATATATTTTTCTGATACAAAAATTCCACCAATAAAATAATTTAATGTTGATTCTTTCTCTCTTATTAATACCTCTTGTATTTTTTATTGGATTTATTTATGGGAGCAGTATCTAACCTGTCTCCACCGCTCCACGTCCAGTAAAGGAAAGTCGTTTTTAAGTAGAAAATCGACTAAAAAAATGGAAAATGAATATAAGGATGCGTGGAGATCGGTTCGTAGACTGGCAGATTAGAAGGTAAGTGTGATCAAGGAACGTTAGAAAATACACACACACGAAATATTCTATCAAAATGAAATACATTAAAACAACGGAAAGATTTGTAGATAGGCAAAATGTAAAGAGAAAAAGAGGAAAGAATATATGGAGAGATACAGTCTGATAAACAGAAAGATATAGAGAGAGCAAAATCTTATATTTGAGGAATAATACGAGCATTGTACACTAAATTTCCTTCTATTTTTTCTCTCGTATTTTTGCTTCTCCTCCCACGTTTTAATATTAATGAGGTAGTGGTGATGCTCGGTGGTGGTTGCGAATTGAAGGGAAGATGGTGGTGGTAATGATGATGATAGAAATGGTGGTGGTGGTGGTGGTGATGGTGGTGGTGGTGATGATGAATGTAAGGGGAAGATGGAGGAAATGCTGGTGATAAAAATGGTGGTGGTGGTGGTGGTGGTGGTTAATGTAAGAGGAAGATGATGGTAATGATGGTGATAGAAGTGATGCTGGTGATGATGATGATGGTGGTAGTAGTGGTGGTGGTGAGGGGGTAGTGGGGGTGAATGTAAGGGGAAGATGGTAGTAATGACGGTGATAGAAATGGTGTTGGTGGTGATAGTGGTGGTGGTGGTGGTGGTGGGTAGGTGGGGGGGGTAGTGGTGGTGATGGTGGTGGTGGTGGTAGTGGTGGTGGTGATGGTGGTGTTGGTGGTGGTGGTGATGATGATGGTGGTGGTAATGATGGTGATAAAAATGGTGGTGGTGGTGGTGGTGGTGGTGGTGGTGGTAGCGATTTGATTCGGACGCGCGCACAAACACCTTGATTTATAACGACCAACAAATTCATTAACGGACCTCAAATGGATGGTTATTACCTGGACATCTGTTTCCGATGCATTTAGTCAGTCGCAAGATAATGTTTCTCGGTGATTTGGGAGGCAGTTTTTCTTCGTCGCATTTATCTCCATCTCACGACCAGGCAGAGGACGCTTTATGAACATGTGTGAAAGTGATGAGTGTTTGTTTCATGACACTTACTACATTTACTTTATATTGTTCTGCTCTTTGAGGTTCAACATCTTAACATTTGTGAAGATATATTTTAATTTCGTATTTATATATTTCGACACATCTGCCCATATATATTATTAGACGCATTATTTATCACATTTTACTTTAGTCCACCGTTTAAGAATCGTAACGTTTCACTATTTTTGTATTTCTGGTCCCCTTCCTCCTTTTCATTCGCCCCTCTTCTCTTCTCTTCTTATCTCACCTGGAAGCTTCTATCTCCCCTCCTGTCTACACCTGTCACTGGGCCAATCAAGAACAGGTGTGTAGCAGAAAGAGAAAACCTAGCGACCAAGACCGAACATTTTTACGATTTTATTTTCGTTCCTTGCCGAAATTAACTTGCCATGAATAACATGTTTTGAAGGTGGAATTTTCATATTTTCGTGAAGGTTATAAAAAGTATTTCTTATGTTTATTTTTTTGCTTAACATAGTTCGCGAGGGAAAACATTTGTACCACGTGTATCTGGTTATATAATTCGCCTTTAAATGAACAAACTTTATACATGTTCTAACTTGTAATAAAACGAAGCTAATTTTTTGTGTTGATATTGTTGTGTGAATGCTGGGAAGCTCTGACTATACTGCATGTCGCGGTAAATGATTGATCTATTGACGAAAGAAGTATATGAGCGACCCTCGACCCTCTGAATGAGTAGCAGAAGATCAGCCCGATTGACTGTGGGATGAACGAAGTTTCTGCACATCTGAATGAGTGAGTGACATAAACAATGACTGCGTTGCAAACGAGATGACTTGTTGTCTGTGTGAGTGAATGACAGGTTGAACAACTGACTGACTGTTAATCTAGTCTACGGTAATGGTGGTGGAGTTGTGGTGGTCGCGGTGGTGGTGGTGGAGGTAGTGGAGTTGAAACAGTAGAGTTCGAAAGTTCTAAAAATGGTGCTTTGAAGAGAATATTGAAGGGGTGGAGGATTAACGGAAGGGTGAGAAAGGGGAAAAAAAGAGAGGGAGGGAAAAAAGAGAAGGATAGGGAAAGTTAGAGAATACTGAATGGGTGAAAGAGGAGGAGAAAGAGAGTGGTGAAACGTAAGGTATGAGAAACGTAGATTTGAAAACGGCCTAATTATAGAGGTGGAATATGGGCTGAAGTGGAGGTGGTGGTGGTGATAATGGTGTAGTAGTCGCAGTGCTGGTGGTGGAGTAGTTGTGATAGGGGGGGGGGGGGTGCGGTGAAGGAATTGTCCCCATTAACCCCCTCGTAACTCGTCCCCATTAGCCCTTTCAAGCCGTTCCCATTCTCGTGTAGTCTCCCCTTACTGCCTCTCATATCCTCCTCCTCACGACCGATATATATCTTATGCTCATCGACCACCACGACCTCAATATCTTTCCTTACTTCCACTGGCATCTTCCTCTTCCTTGACTTCTTCCTCCCAATCTCCTCTTACTCCTCTTTTATCCTCCCACGATGCTCCTCCTCCTCCTCTTCCTCCCCCTCTCTCTTCTTCCTAATTCTGTCACTCATTCACACTCCCTCTTTATTCCTCCCACGCATAACTTGTCGTCTCCATTCTTCTACTCCAGCACTCCTCATCTTCTATCCTCCCACGATGCTCCTCCTCCTCTTCCTCCTCTTCTTCTCCCTCTCTCTTCTTCCTAATTCTGTCACTCATTCACACTCCCTCTTTATTCCTCCCACGCATAACTTGTCTCCATTCTTCTACTCCAGCACTCCTCCTCCTCCTCTTCCTCATTCCATCTTTTTTCTACCTCTTCTTCCTTCTCTTTCCTTTTTCCTCCTGCACCCCTTCTGCCTCTCGCCCCACTCATTTCATCCTCACCTTTCTATTCCTTCTCCCGTCTCTCCTGTTCCCCCTCCAGTTCCTTCTCCTCCTCCCACTCTTTTATTTCGCCCCACTTCCATGTTCAAGTTCACTCCTCTCCAACTCGCATTCTTCCAACATTTTCTTCTTCACGTCACCCAGTTTTCATTATTTTGCACTCTTCCTCGAGATCCTACTGACCCTCCTCCTGTTCTTCTCCCCCTGTTCTCTTTCCCTTCTTACTCTTGCTGCTTCTCCTTTTCTTACTCCTGCTCCTCCTCTTCCTCTTACTGCTCCTCTTCCTCCATTTCTACTTATGGTGACTTCACGCCTCATTGTCAAGCCCCGCACAACAGTTTCTATTTCGAGGCTATTGTGTCATTATTGGCATTATTATTTTTACCACAACAACAACAACTACCACTACTACTACTACTACTACTACTACTACTACTACTACTACTACAACTAACCCCTACTACTACTACTATTGGTACCATGACTAACCCCTACTACTACTTCCACGACTACAACAACTGGTAGGCTACTACAACAACTTCAATTATTTCTGACGATGAGGAAGACTTAGCTCGCGTTCCCACCTTCTTCGCATACTCACAAAGGCGGCACATTTCCTGTAACGCCGCGAGGTGCGGTAAGAAGTACCTTTATCTCTCCTAAGAGAGGGTGATCAGCGCCGCCCGAGACCTCAAGAGCAGCCTCGTTACCTCTGCCTTAAAAGAGAGTGGAAGAGTCAAAGGGTCTGCTGGGTGGGTGGCAGGGAGGGAGGAGGGGGAGGACGTGAGGGAGAGATGGAGGGCAGGGTGGGAGGGAAGAATGGATGAAAGGATGGATGGATGGATGGAAGGAGGAAAGAAGGAATTTTCACGAATAAATGAATGGAGGATGGAAGGTAGGAAGGAAGGAAAAAGGAGACAAATGGAGGAAGGAAGAAGGGATGAAAAGATGGAAGAAATAAATAAATGAAGGAAAGAGAAAGGGATGGAAGGAAGTTAGGACGAAGGGATAAAATGGAGGAAAGAAAAGAAAGGAACACAAGAAAGACATATTTAGAAAGAGAACGATATAATTATACGGATCTATTTTTTTACGAAAAAGAAAACAAAAACAGGAAAAAAAACTGATTACAATGATAATGCGAAAACAAGGCATCAGAGAAATTAAACAAGTGAAGATAATGAGAACAGACTAGACAGGAAAAGAAATTAGAAGAAGAAGGGGAAGCTGAAAAAGGCGGAAGGGCAACAGGAAGCACGAAGTGGATAATGGGAAGGAAAGAAGAAGTAATGTAGATGCAGTGAACAGAAAATAAAGGGATAAGAGTGAGGCGGAAAAAAAGCAGAAAAGAAACGAGGATTAGGCAGGGAAGGAGAAACCAGGAGGAAGGAATTGCAAAGACAAGAGGAAAAAGGAATTACGTGAGAAGGAACAAGAGTGAATGGAACAAGAAGGAAAAGAAAGACAAGACCTGCAAAAAAAGATAAAGAATTGAAGGTGACTTGAAACTCGTAACAAAACAGGAAACACCGAAATAAATGCTGTTTTCTGTTTTTCTTCCGACTGTCTGTCTGTTTGTGTCTGTTGCTATGTCGGTTGGTCTCTCTCTCTCTCTCTCTCTCTCTCTCTCCTACTCTAGTTCATTGCTCTCCATAAACGAAGAATAATGAACCCAATTTAGAGGTGACACACCCTCCTTTTCTTTTTTTATTTAGTTTTAATGGCGATTCTCTTCCTTGTCTGAATCTGACGTGGCGGGAACACACACACACACACACACACACACACACACACACACACACACACACACACACACACACACACACACACACACACACACGCAAACACCTAATCGCCCTTTAATTGCTTCGTTAACATAGA
>NC_066529.1:13388060-13430560 GCF_024679095.1 Eriocheir sinensis
TCCTCTTTCTTCCTCTCCTCCTACCTCGCCTCTCTCTCTCTCTCTCTCTCTCTCTCTCTCTCTCTCTCTCTCTCTCTCTCTCTCTCTCTCTCTCTCTCTAAACCTCTATTTAGCTATGATTTCCTATTTTCTCCTCTCTTTTTCCCTCTTTTTAATCTTCCCTCTCCACGTACTCTTTCCCACGTCAGATTAGTTTGATGAGCAAGTATATATTTCCCTCTCTCCCTCTCTCTCTCCCCTCTCCCTTTTACTCTCCACTTTCCCTCACCTCTCTCCGATACCTCCTTCCACTGTATACTTCCTTCACTGCTCGTCACATCACACAATGACGTATTCGATCTTTTTAACCCTCCGTGGCCTGTACTGACAAACACCTTTACAGTACACGTGATGGATAAGGTACTACGGCTCTCCCACCCCTTCCCTTCTCGTCCCTCCTCATTAGCCGCCCAGTACACGCATAGAGGGTCTTCAGCTTTCACTCCGCGCACTTTTATTCAGATGCATGATATGGGTTACCTTAATGGGTTCGTTCCCTTCTGTTATACCTACCCTGACGCACGTTAAGATAATGATGCGTATAAATTTCATCTCTCTGTGTGTCTATTCATCTATCTGTCTATCTGTGTGTATGTCGGTCTCTTTCTACGTTACTAATATATGTTTTGGGTTGCCGTGGACAGCATGATCTTATTCTATTCCTCTTTGTTTCTGCATCTTTGTCGGGGTAACTGAGGATTTAATGAACCAGAATATCGTAATTGCAATGGAGTTCTTTAATGAGCGGCAAAATGATGTAAGGTGATTAGCAAGAGCGTGTTTGACAATGACGGACGCTACATTGTGACGGAAATAATTGCAGGCAAGGGAACCAGATAATGGGAAGCAGCAAGGTAAAACATCTCACCAGAAATACAAAGGGAGAGAAAGGAATGAAGAGAAACGTATCAAAGCGACAAAGAGGGTTCAAAACAGCAAGAAAGGGTAACGAAATGGAACGTTTATTACGACCAGGAAGGGAAAATGAAACCAATTAAATGCATAAGACTATTAACGATAAGATTTACGAAGAGTGAAGATACAAATAAGCACCATTAAGGAAATAATATAAAAAAATGGTGAACGAACAAGAAAACGAAAAAAAATGAGGAAAATTGATGGGTGTTATTACCGAGTGCGAAAAAAAAAACAAGCACCAATAAGGAAATAAGAAAAAAATTGGTGAACGAACAAGCAAACATAAAAAACAGAGAAAAATGATGGCTGTTATTACCGAGTGCGAAAAAAACGTACAGAGAAGAAACAGTAATCGAGAGAACAAAACAGCGACGTATAAGTCAACGGGAAAATGATGAAGGAAGAAGGAAGTGAGGAAAAGCGATAATCGTGACATTAGCGCGTTACGAGGCGCATTAGGGATCAATGGGAGGGGAAGGCGATGTATTGGCACCACTAAAAAGGGCGCTGCCAGGAAGGGAAACGTGGGTGCACATTTTTTAAGAGGTGCAGACTGATGAAAGGAAGGAAGAAAGGAAGACGAAGGGGCTGAGGGGAGCAGAGTACACAGGTAGGATGGGAAGGAAGGGAATGCTGGGCCAGTGGAAAGAAGGGAAGATGAACAGACTGAGGGAGGCAGAGTAGATAAGAAGGATGGGAAGGAAGGGAAATTCGGGTCCGTGGGAAGAAGGGAAGGCGGACAGGGTGACGGGAGGCAGAGTAGACAAGAAGGATGGGAAGGAAGGGAAATTCGGGTCCGTGGGAAGAAGGGAAGGCGGACAGGGTGAACGGAGGCAGATTACAGCGGAAGAATGGTTAGGAAGGAAAAGCCGGGCCAGTATGTGTTGGAATTCTTCAGCTGGAGAGAAAAAAAACATGTAAAAAGAGGAAAACAGGAAGGGACTGGTTGGTAGAGCTGCTTTTAATGGAAGAAACGAAATATAAATGCGCTCTGACGGGACGAAAATAAGTTGGAGGACTGAAGGTGAAGGGAGGCATGCTAAGGTTATGAGTCTTGTCAGGAGAAAGTTATAAAGAAAAATGAAAAAAAAGAAAAAGGTTAATGGGGTACGATAAAAAAAAAACATCAAGGGAAACAGAAAAGCCAGTAAAAGTAAGACAGAAAGGAATAAGAAATGCAGAGAAACAAAGTACAAGAGAATACAGAAGGAAGATGTGCAGTAAAGGTGATAATTACAGGAGAAAAATGCGAGAGGGGAAGATGCAGAAGAGATGCAGGTAGGAGGAATGCTCTGGGAAGGGAGGATAGACATAAGAAGAAAATAAAGAAGGAAGATGTGCAATAAGGATGATAAGTACAAGAAAAAAAGATACGAGAGGGATTATGCAGAAGAGACAAAGGCAGGAGGGATGGTCTGAGAAGGGAGGATAGACATAAGGAGGAAGGAAAGACAAAAGAACAGCGGTGCAGTGGAAGTGACAGTTGCACCAGACAAAATGAATACGAAAGGAAAGAAAGATTCAGAACAAACGAAGGCAGGAGGGATGGTCTGAGAAGGGATGATAAACACAAGAAGGGAAGCAAAGGAAAAGGAATAAGGAAATGATGCTGAGGGAAGGAAAGCGTGAGAGAGAAGTGAACTGGCAACGATCGTGTATAAAATGAGGAATAAAACGTGATGGGAAAAGGAGGAAAAGAGCACCGGGAGAGAGTAAAAGACGGGATGATGGCAATGCGAGAGATATAGAAAGGGGTGCGAGGGAGCGCTATGAGGAGGAAGAAATGCAAGGAGGAGGAGGCGGGGGTGGGGGGGTGATGTGGAAGGAAGTGCGGCAAGATACGAAGCTCTAATGGGAGGGAAAAATTCAATGGGATGCTGGCGTGCCGTAACGATGTGTTGGGTGTGAGCGAAGGGCGTGATGGGAAACGTGTAACCGAAAGATAAAACCGACGATATAAAAAGGTGCATGGTGGGATTCTTGCGTAAAGGTGTGTGTCTGTGTCTGGGTCTGTGTGCGTGTGTGTGTGCGTGTGTGTGTGTGTGTGTGTGTGTGTGTGTGTGTGTGTGTGTGGATAAAAACAGTTCATGCTTGCCCTCTGATCACCAGGAAACGAGAACTAATATAATTTTTACCTGAATGGAAACTAAATGGAATCCGGTAACTGCGAGCGAGCGAGTGAAGGTGAAAGTGGTGAAAGGGAAAGGGAATGAAATGCGATGATATGAGCGTGGTGGATGAAAGGGATAATGAAATAGATCCGACATGCGTTTCCCTCGATTATCTCTATGGCTGCCAACATAAAGGCTTTGTAATTTTTTGCGTGTGTGATGGTAAAGGTGGCGGCTGGGAGGGAAATGGAGCCGGGGATAAAATGGCGAGGGTATGGGTGGGGGGTGGGGGGGGGAGCGAGCGAGAGAGAGAGAGAGAGAGAGAGAGAGAGAGAGAGAGAGAGAGAGAGAGAGAGAGAGAGAGAGAGAGAGAGAGAGAGAGAGAGAGAGAGAGAGAGAGAGAGAGAGAGAGAGAGAGAGAGAGAGAGAGAGAGAGAGAATGTGTGTGTGTGTGTGTGTGTGTGTGTGTGTGTCAATAAGAAGCATAAGTAGGGTGGTTGTCACGTTTCAACACACACACACACACACACACACACACACACACACAAACACTCTCTCTCTCTACGCACGGACGACCACGAATAAAATCCACTCAGAGAAACACGACAAAAAGAGAATGTGAACGAGAACGTGATATGAAAAATACGATGTAAAAATATAAAAATAAATAAATAAATAAAAATAGAAATGGAAAAAAAAGTGAAATTAACAAGATGGGTAGGAGCTGATAAATAAACACATACATACCTATAAACTATGTGAACAAAATACACGAAATACTCAACCAAATAATTAATAAATATACCTTTTTTTTTACGAGTATGTACATTTTTTCTTTTTATTTAATTATCCTTATCACATCTTTCATTTTCTACTCTTTTACTATTTATCTGACTTCTAGTAATACTTTTCTACTAATATTAAAAAAAAATGCATTTCTTGAGCACTTCGTCTGTAATACTTTTCGTTGTTGTTATTACTATTGGCAGGAGTGAGTAGAGTGAAGGGAAGGAAGGAGGAGGGAATGACTGGGGAGGAAGGATAAAAATACGGAAGACGGGACAAAGAGGAAGAAGAGTAAGGTTAGCTGGTCAAAGAGGAAGAAGGAGAGGATATGTAACGAGGGGAGAGAAGTGGGACTGGATAGCTAGCAAGGGGAGGAAGGAAACATGAGAGAGATTAAAAGAGAAGGGTGGAAGGGGAAAAGAAATAAAAAAGAAAAGGGAGGTGTTTAGGAAAAAGGAAGAAAGAGTAAGTGGAGGTTTGAAGCAGATATAGGAAAACCGAGCAGGAAAAACAAAAAGATTCGAGGAGGGAAAACGAGTAAAGGAAAAGGATGAAATTAGTTGGTGGGTGCGAAGGAAAGGAAAGAGGGAGAGGAAATGAAAGGAAATATAGGAGGAAGTGAAGGGAGAATAGTAAGCGAGGAGAAGGGAGTCAATACCTGAATGGGGTGAAGGGATAGAAAGGAGGGGCGAGGGTGAGGGATGAGGAATGCAATTACATACAGAGGACGTTTCCGATTGACAAGGATGGGGTCGTGAATAGTGATTGGAGGGGAGAGATAAAGGGGAGAAGTAGGAGAGGGGAGTGATAAAGTGGGAAACGGACGAGGATGTGAGACCAACGGAGAGGAAGAATGAATGGAGGATGAATGAGGACGATGAAATGAGGACAGACTTAAAAATGAAGAAGAAAATATAAAAATGATGACTCTGCTTTCTTCTTTTGCTTGGAGCTTTGGGTCAAGAGGGAAGAGGAGGAGAGGGAGGGGGAGAAGTAAAACGAAAGGGAGAATGAGACGGGGAGGAAAGAAAGAGAAGGTGAGGGGCAGAGGGACAAGGAAGAAAGGAGGGAGTGTTTGTATTTCCTCTTAAGGAGTGGGAAGTGAAGAGAAAAAGTTGGGGAGGGTGGAGACTTGGCTGGGAGGGGAGGAGGAGGAGGAAAAGGAAGAGGAGGAGGAGGATCAGCAGGAGGAAACGTAGAAGGCAGGGATGCACAGAGGGACAAATGAGAGGTGATGGTAAAGAAAAGGAATGTCGGAAGGGTACCGGAGAAAGGGAGGGAAACTCGTGAAGGAAGAAGAGAGAGGCATATGAAGGGTGAATTAAGAGGTGCTTGGGTGAAGGGTAAAATGAGGGATTGAACCGCGATGAGTGAAGAGCGAAAGCACAGTTGAAGGGAAAGAAGGGATGGATGGGGTCTCTGTGTCTAGGTGAAGAATGACATAAGAGTAGAGTTTGAAGGGTTTGTTTGCTGTTTTACTTGACATGGGACAAGGAGGTGAGAGTGAAGAGGTAAACGGAATGATTGAGTGAGAAAGAAGAAAAACAAGGAGCGAGGGGTAAACGTGTGTGATGAGAAGAAGGATGACGGCAGAGAAAAAAAAAGAGACGTACAAATAAGAGGTCAGAGGGATGAAAGAAGAAGAGGAATGTTGAATATTTTACATCTTAATTTCATGAGAACATTTACCTGGACGAAACGAAGAAAGGTGAGCCTGAAAAATAGAGCCGTTTATCTCTCTCTCTCTCTCTCTCTCTCTCTCTCATGCCACACAGCTGCAGTATCACTTCTATCTCAATACAATCTTTCTTTTTCACTATGATCAAAAGGAAGCCGCGTGATTAATTAATGGAAAGGCTGGAGCAGGTGCATCGAACGCTCGCTCCTAAAGACTTGATACCTCTGTACTCAACCCTTATTAGTAACAACGTAGGGTATGGTGTGTGAGGGGGCGGTAGCAGATAAGTGTGGTGGTGGATGGTGGTGGTGGATTGATGGGTGTTGATGTAGGAAATGATGGTGAGAGGGAGAAAATTAGTACAGTCATAATGTAAAATCAAATATCTGTGCTTCTGCCAGTAAGAATTAACCAAAAGAGAAAGAGAATAACAAAGGTAGAGAAGAAAATAAATGGCAGTAGAGAGATGCTGAAGTCGGTGAGGGGGGAAGGAGGGAGTGGAGAGAAACGGGAGTGGAATGGTGGAAAGCCTCTTATGTGAATTTAATAGACAAATAGACAATCTTCCTCCCTTCCTTCCTTCATTCCCTTCTCTCCATCGCTCCTTTCCTTACCTTCCCCCTCCGTTCAATTTTAGATTTCGGCTCCACAGACCTTTTTCACTTCCTCCTCCTCCTCCTCTCTCTTTTGTCCTTCCTCTCCTTCCTCCCTATACTTCCCTCCGTTGCAGAAAAAAAAAGTATTCAAATTCCTCAATCATTTCCGCCGTTTCCTATAGATCTCTCTCTCTCTCTCTCTCTCTCTCTCTCATCATTGCACCTGGTGGGAGGGAGAGGAAAATAATTAGAATGCATTATTGAGCACACACACACACACACGCACACACACACACACACACAGACCACATGAATCTGTTTTGTATAATGAAATGCTAATCAAATAAATCTCTGCATCAGTGTGAGGGTGTCTGTCTGTCTGTGTATCTCAGTTTGGATGTTTGTGTCGACTTAATCTATATTTCCGTCTTTGTGTCTATCTGTTTCTCTGTCTCTCTCTGGTAATCTGTCCGTGTGTGACCTTTTTGTCTGTCTGTCTGTCTGTCTATCTGTCTGTCTGTCTTTTTTTTGTTGCGTGCCAGCCTATCCAGCCGGCAGGATTTTCTTGAGGGGTCTGGATGGTAGTCGGCCCCAGCCCGTCATGGCGCAGGCAAGTAGGTGGTGGCTGAGTGGTTAGCGTGCGGGTCAAGCTTTCATCACGCAATGTACAATGTCGATTCGAGTCCCAACACTATCATCTGGGATTTTTCAGTCACCGCCGAGTGGCCTAAGACTACCCACATGCTATCCTGAAGACCACCCATCAACCCGGACTCTAGAAGAAACCGTCCAAGTGAATCAAAAATGAGTTCCGGGGGACAGCATGAGCCAAGCATAACTGGCGCCACTATAAAAAAAATTCCTGCGCCATAACGGGCTTGGGCCGACCACCAGGCCCCTGAAGAAAGCCTACCGGCGCTATAGGCAGAGATGTAAGATAAAAGTGTTTATATAAGAACATAAGAACATAAGAACGCAGGAGTCTGCAAGAGGCCGGTAGGCCTGTACGAGGCAGCTCCTTTGACCCTAAGATCCCGTGTATCTAACCCCACCTAATATCGCTGTCCATGAATTTATCTAGTCTATTTTTGAATGTGACAATTGTATTGGCACTCACCACATGACTGCTAAGCCTATTCCACTCATCCACCACCCTGTTAGTAAACCAATTTTTGCCTATGTCCCTGTTGAATCTGAATTTATCCAGTTTAAACCCGTTACTTCGTGTCCTACCCGGTTCTCTTACCAACAAAACCTTATGAATGTCTCCCTTATTAAAGCCCTTCATCCATTTATAAACCTCGATCATGTCTCCACGCACCCTTCGCCTTTCTAGAGAATGCAAGTTT
Source organism: Eriocheir sinensis (assembly GCF_024679095.1). NCBI lineage: Eukaryota > Metazoa > Arthropoda > Malacostraca > Decapoda > Varunidae > Eriocheir > Eriocheir sinensis. The sequence goes on from NC_066529.1 coordinate 13,395,538, forward strand.
AACTGTTTGAGTCTTTCCTCGTATGGCAAGTTTCTCAACCCCTGAATCATCTTAGTCATCCTCCTCTGCACCGATTCTAACATTTTGATATCCATTCTATAGTAGGGTGACCAGAACTGAACCGCATAGTCAAGATGAGGTCTAACTAATGCTAAATATAATTTGAGGAAGACTTCGGGCTTCTGTTGCTTACGCTCTTGAAATAAATCCCAGTACCCTATTAGCTCGATTACTAGCTTGAATGCATTGTGCACATTGACGGAGATCAGAGCTCACTAAGACCCTAAATCCTCTCGCACCCAGACCTACTTATGAGAGTGTCATTTAAGCAATAGTTATGTGAGGGTTGTTCTACCTACACTCAGAATACTGCACTTCCTACATTGAACTCCATCTGCCATTTATCCGCCCAGTCATATAATCTGTTGAGTTCACCTTGGAGAATACTAGCGTCCTGATCTGACTCAATTACTCTACCGATCTTGGTATCATCTGCAAATTTACTAACATCACTACTAATTCCTGTGTCTAAGTCATTGATATAAATAATAAACAAAAGTGGACCTAATACCGAACCTTGTGGGACCCCACTCGTAACACATCCCCAGTCAGATCTTTTACCATTGATTTGCACTCTTTGCTTCCTATTGCTAAGCCACGCCTTGACCCAGTTCAAAACTTTACCCTCTACTCTTTTCTTGGCTCATGCTGCCCCCCGGAGCTCGTTCTTGATTCACTTCGACGGTTTCCTCTACAGTCCGGGTTGATGGGTAATCTTCAGGACAGCATGTGGGCAATCTTAAGCCACTCTGCGGTGACTGAAAAGTCACAGGTGGTAGCGGCGGATTCGAACCCGCGTCGACCATCAAGCGGTGAATGCGGGGCCTGCACGCTAACCACTCAGCCACCGCCTACCCTGTCTGTCTGTCTGTCTTTCCGTCTGTTGGTTAATCTGAGTGAGTGTGTGAGTTGTACTGTAATTTAAGATGAGCAGGAGGAGGAGCAACAAGAGAATGAGAAAAAGGCGGAGAAAAGTAGGAGTAGGAGAAGGAGGAAGAGGAGGATGAGGAGGATGAGGACGAGAAGGAGGGATAAGAAGAGACAGAGCGCATGGTATGGTAAAGGCAGTTTTGTCCAGTTAAGATGTGAAAATGGTGATGATGATGATGGTGATGATGATGATGATAATGATAATGATAGTACTGATAATGTCGTCGTTGCTGTTGTTGTTATTGTGGTGGTGGTGGTGGTGTTTCCAGGACAATAGTTTATCAATTAAAACATTCAATAATTTTCATCCTAAGGTGCAAATATTGTCTAGAGACTCAGTGATCATATAGATTAGTGCATTATTATTATTATTATTATTAATATTATTATTATTTATTACCATTACAATATGTCAATATTGTTATCATTATCATCGTTATTTCCGAAGAGTACGTGCATCCATAATTCCATTGTGATATTGTTATCTAACTAACCATTTACTTGGTGCGTCAATTAATTAGGCAAAAGATATTTCTTATCATATACTACTAATGAGGTGTGTGTGTGTGTCCAAGCATTTAGGGAACTTTTGTAAAATCCAAAGAAAAAAGTTGGTATTAATAATAATAATAATAACAATAATAATAATAATAATAATAATAATAATAATAATAATAATAATAATAATAATAATAATAATAATAATAATAATAATAATAATAATAATAATAATAATAATAATAATACACACACACACACACACACACACACACAATAATAATAATAATAATAATAATAATAATAATAATAATAATAATAATAATAATAATAGTTATTGTTATTATTATTATTATTATTATTATTATTATTATTATTATTATTATTATGATTATTATTATTTTTTTTTTATTATTACCATTAGTGTTACTGCAATTACTACTAACGACATCCCTAAGTCGTGTGAAAATAACGAACATATTATAATAATTATACAAAAATACAACATGATGGCAATTAGGATGAATGTCCTCCTATACAATTGTTTTGATTAAAATGGTAATGGGGATACGAAAGAGGAGGAGGAGGAAAATGAGAAAGAGGATGAGGTAGAGGAGGAGCAGAAGGAATCTGAATATACACTTTCTCTCAGATGTTTATTGCAGGCTGTTTTTCCCAGACATCTCTAGGGGCGTCTCCCCCCTTGCTCCCCCAACTCTCTCTCTCTCTCTCTCTCACACTGTAAATTTGATTATAATTTCGAGTTAAACACTACCTTCTGTTATGAAAAGAGAATAAAACACACACACACACACACACACACACACACACACACACACACTCAAAACAAAGCTTCACACATCCAATTAATAGGATTTCAATTATTCGTCCAAACAGGTCAAAGGGCGGACAAATAAGCGGCAACTCAAAAGAAAAACAGAAAAATACATATAAAAGGGCTTCAAAAATGTATTATTTCCGTAATTAAAGCGATGGAGTAAACAAACATTAATCAAGCGGATGCCACTCGCAGGGTTAAAGGATCTTCTCTTCCTCGTCCTCCTCCTCTTCTTCTTCCTCTTCCTCCCTTTCCCCCTCGTCTAGCATCACTACCACCGCTATCACCATCATATTTATAATTTCCTGTTTATCCTTTTCTCGTGATTTCTATCCTCTGCTACTTCCTAACACCTACCCCCAATCCATTTCCTCTTACTCTTTCTCTTCCTTACTCCTCTTCCTTTTCTTCTTTCTCCTGAGCACCACTATCACAACCTCTCGATGGCATCCCCCGTCTACACTGCTCCCCCTTCTACTCTAACTTTCATTTTATTTCTATCTCTTCCTCGTCGTATCTCTAATTTGTGTCCTCTTTTCCTCCTTCTCCCCCACTTACGCCAGATTTCACTTACACATCTTTACCTTTCAATCTCCTTTTCTATTCCTTCCTGTTCCCCTTCTTCTATCCCTTTCTCTTAAGCCTCTTCCTCCTCCTCCTCCTCCTCCTGTTTAATTCGGCCTTTCAGTACACCTTGAGACCATGCTTCTCAAGGTCTCTCTTCAGCGTGGCCCTCATCTCCTCCGTCAGGGGCTTCACGGGCAGGCGCGTGGGCCCAAACTGCAGCCCGGTCAGGATGCTGCTCGCAGCCTTCATGTAAGCCGCGCTGAACGCTCCGCCATCTGGGGAAGAGATGAGCGTGAAGGGCTGTGATGCTGTGAGGTGGAAGAGAGGCGGTAGGAGGTGGAAGGCTGTGTTGAATGGGGATATACATAGAGATAGTTGGATAGATAGATAGATAGGTAGGTAGACAGATAGATAGACAGGGAGAGTGTATGTATATAATGATGGGAAGGAAGGGGATGGAGTTGTGGGAGTGGGGTTAGGGGCGGGCATGGGACGATGTGATGTAATTAAGTTAATATGATAGCTGGCACCGTTTACTGGACAGCTATCAAGGGTATAAAAAACCTAAAGATATCCGATTAACCTTGGATAATCTAGTGTTTCTCTTATCAGTTTCCCTTTTAATGAATCTACTCTCAACTTACTCAATTGAATATACTCTGATGTAACCTAATCTGCAGACAATCCGGCCCTCCTCCAGCCCGCCATATGGTGCTGAGAGGAGATAACTGAATGGTGCGAGAAAGGACCCGGATTATCGGTCACCTTGAAAGTTAGTTTTTTGGCCGATGTAGCGTGCGACACGTTTTTTGGAATACGATATTGTTTTGTGTCTTTTATATTTATGTTTTGTCCTTGAGCTGCCTTCTGTGATGTAAAAAGAAAAAGGATGAAACGTATGATGATGGTAAGAGGATGACAAACATACATATAAGTCTTCTGTATGGAGGAGATGCAACGATAATATATATAAAATCAACTATTCTCTTAAGTAAATTATGCTTGTGATTTGTACACGAAGCAAGCCCATTAAGAGACAAATATGCAGAGTCCAATTAACTAGGCAAATAAACAAGCAAATCATTAACAAAACATTCTGCACCATACGGCCGACAACACTTCCGTCACACACGTTAATTGTTCGTACACACCAAAACATAAAAGAAAATAAACGACTGGTACATAACGCCATAAATAAAGGGTAAGGGGGAGGGGGTGGGGTGAAAATGAAGGATAAGGGGGAGGGGTGAAACTTATGACGACCGATACAACGAAACACAAAAGTAGGAAGATGAATGTTGGCGCGTTCGATAGAGAAAATGAAGATAATATGGGCCTAATTATGGGTAATGAAATGGCTGTGTAGAGAGTTACGACCCAGAACGAAACAAAGCTGAAGAAAATAAAGAATGACGAGGGGTCAGAAGGGACAAATGCAAGAAAATGAAACAAGGAAGACACGCACGGCAGAAGAAAAGAGTATTCAAAAGGCAACAAAAAACGTATTGAGGGTTATGGCGAAGTCGAAACCGGGAGAAAATAAAAGAATAGGGAGAGGGTAGGAAGGACAACTGTGCCAAGTGAAGAAAAAAAATAGATGCAATAATGGAGACACGTTTAAATAGAAAGACGGAAGAACAAGTAGAGCTGAATTAGGACGGAGAAGGAAATGAAGGAAGAATAAATGATGAATAACGAGGAGTTGGGAAGGTCACCAGTTCCAAATTAACTATATGGAAAAATATCAATAAGGAAAAGTAAGATGGACAGATGAAATAAACGAGTACATCACACAAGAACAAAACATTGTCTCAGATGAGATTGTTTCGCTTGTTGACATTTATAAGTTTGAAGCAATGATGAAAAATGAATCGAGGAAAAGAAAATGAAAGCCGGAAGAAAACATTTACAGCCGAGCCATATTATTCGTGTGTAAAAAAACAAGAGAATAGGAAAGATAACTATGCAAAATCGAAAAATTGGAAGTATGTAATGTGAAAATATAGTGTTGAGTTATGACGAATAGCTAAATGGAGGAAGAATAATAACAGAAAAATAATGGGATGGTGAGTACCCTGGCGAGCTAAATAACGTCAATGAAAAACGTTGCAATAATGGAGAACATTAGTAGCCGCTAGATGGGAAAAAATACCTAGTAAATAATCTGATAATGACAAAATGGAGCATAATAGCGACAGCCTGACACCATTTAAATAACCCTGCCTAGAAACAGGGCCACAGCAAAATAAAATGAGGCAGATTATGGAGATTGACGCTTCAAAGAGGACACAACAAAAATAAGTAACAAAGTAATAACACTGAATTAACATGATCGAGTATAATGATGACAATTTGACATGATATGCTTAAAACGGAAAAAAAAAATACTGAAATTATGAGATTACAATGAAATGAAGACTTGAAATGGATGAAAGAATAAAATATACAAGACAAATGAATATAACGTAAGAAAATACAGAATACTTAAAAGCACACTGACGGCCCATATTGCGTAGCCTTGCTCAACACTACGAAGAAAATAATGAAAGGAAAAAAAAATAGTTGTGGTAGAAATAAATAATAACAAGTTTAGCGGCGAGAAAAAAGAATGATAATAACGATATTGACATAATAACATAATCGAGAAAATTAACGAATAACTGACATGACAAGCAAAAAAATAAAAGTCCCAATGAAGATTATACCAACAGAAAAAAAAAACAGAAATTATTAGGAAAACAGGAGCGAAAGGTAAGATATAAAACAAACAATAAGACTACAGACAACAGCAACAACAACAGCAACAACAACAACAACAACAGCAACAACAACAACAGGAGCAGAAGGTAAGGTAACAAGGGGAAACACGATGATCCAGTTGAGTTTCGAGAGAGAGAGAGAGAGCGGGAGCGAGAAAAAAAGTGAAATGAGTCTCTCGCTACCAAACCTAATTAATGAAGTGGACTTGATATACGGATGCCAAATGAGCTCCGGATAATTAATACGGGGCCCAAATTGACAGTTTTTCCGAATGTGAGTTTCCTACACTTTTGTTTTGTTGGAAAGTACCGGCTAATGAGATTCTTGCCTTAATAAACAGCTTGATAATTAGGACAACGGAATGAGACAAATTGAGATATAGATATAGATAGACACTGATGGATAGATGAAAGAGATTAAGAAAGAAAAAGATGGATAGACAGAGAAGATAGATAAGAGATACAACAGACCGAAAGATAAATTGAAGATATAGATATAGATAGACAGATAAACTGAGATATGGATATAGATAGACAGACACTGATGGATAGATGAAAGAGATAAAGGAAGAAAAAGATGGATAGACAGAGAAGATAGATAAGAGATTAAACAGACCGAGAGAAAGATAAATATAGATAGACACAGACAGATAGATGAAAGAGATAATAATGAGCGAGAGTAAGTTTAAAGTGAATGGAAACAGATAAACACATAAGAGATTAGATAATGAAAGATCGAGAGGGAAAGAGAGAGGAGGCAAATGACATACGTTTAGAATGGTGATATTAATATGAAAATAAACTATAGATTCACATTATAGTTTGCGGGGAAATACTTTTAACCAATTTAAGGATCCATTAATCTCCTTACTTTCCGGGAGAGGATAATAACCAGGAAGCTGAGGGGGGAAGAGGAGAGAAGGAGAGGAATGGAGAGGGGATGAAGGAGGTGAGAGGGAGAGGGGAGAGATAAGAGAAGGAGGGAGGAAAGGGAATGTGGTAATGAAAACAGAAGAGGGATGAGAGGAAGTGAGAGGAGAGGATGAGAGGAAGCTGTGATGGGAAAAGGAGAGAAGGAGAGGAATGGAGAGGGGATGAAGGAGGTGAGAGGGAGAGGGGAGAGATAAGAGAAGGAGGGAGGAAAGGGAATGTGGTAATGAAAATAGAAGAGGGATGAGAGGAAGTGAGAGGAGAGGATGAGAGGAAGCTGTGATGGGAAAAGGAGAGAAGGAGAGGAATGGAGAGGGGATGAAAGAGAGAGAGGGAGAGGGGAGAGATAAGAGAAGGAGGGAGGAAAGGGAATGTGGTAATGAAAATAGAAGAGGGATGAGAGGAAGTGAGAGGAGAGGATGAGAGGAAGCTGTGATGGGAAAAGGAGAGAAGGAGAGGAATGGAGAGGGGATGAAGGAGAGAGAGGGAGAGGGGAGAGATAAGAGGAGGAGGGAAGAAAGGGAATATGGTAAAGAAAAAAGGAGAGGGATGACAGGAAATGAGAGGAGAGGAGGAGAGGAGGAAAGAGAGGGAGATGGGATGAAGGAGTCAAGGAAAGGAGAGAGAGAGGGGATATTTAAGAGGTGGGAGGAGAGGGAATAGAGTAGTGAAGATAAGGAGAGATGTGGGTGAGACAAAGGAGGAAGTGGGAGGAGAGGAGATAGGGTAATGAAGAAAAAAAGATACAGAGGAGAGAGAAGAATTATTAACCCGGTAGCTGCGTGGATCATGTTTCTTAAAGGCCCCTCTAAGCGAATTAATGAGAAAAAATCATCGCTCTCGCACACCACTTCATAATATATATCAACGCATTTGTGATCAGTCTATGCATCATCTATTTTTGGGGTTTATATCATGGCAAAAATGTGGCCCGTCGCTGGTACACGGTAAAGCCACAAATTTGGCCCGTCGCTGCTACCAGGTTAAGAAGATAGAGGAAGTTAGTTTAAAGAAAGAGAAAGAGGAGGAAAAAGAGAATGTAAAGAATATACGACCATAGAACAAAAACAATAACGAGTAAAAAGAAAATTGCAATAAACCCAAAACCAGCCAATACACACACACACACACACACACACACACACACACACACACACACACACACACACACACACACACACACAGAAAACCTCACCTTTACCGTTCAAACTTTTAGGTTAGTTATCCTTCAAAGTCCGAACCGAAATATTGAATCAAGGACTTGGTCGAGTGAGGGGCGACTGTTTTTTTTTTTAATTTATTTGTATATGGAATGATAAGTCTTTTTGTTACGGGTACAAAGTGGAGGAGAAGGAGAAAAAGAGGAAGGGGAAAAGGGAAAGAAGGAGGAGGAGGAGGAAATGGAGGTGGACACATGGACGAAGAAACATGGACGAGCAGTCAGCAGAAAGCCTATTGGCTCATTGCGAGGCTGCCTGCTTTGAAAGATTTAATCAATCCGTCAGCCACAGGAGTGGCTTGCGGGAAGGATTAAAGCACTACTGCACGTACTTATGGATACGTTTAGTTCACTCCCGACGGAGCAAAGTGACGGTCAATGTGATTTTTAAAGGAGTTGATTGTTTCCGCACTAACCACTCCTGCAGGAATGCTATTCCAGTGGCGGACGACTCTGTTCGAAAAATAACTCCAGCCAATATCCGTAAAGCATCGCTTGGCTTGAATTGTTTTACCGTTGTTTCTTGTTCGCTGGTTAGATTGTAGCGTGAAGAGTTTGGAGTGATCAACATTGCTGAACTTGTTCAGGTACTTGAAGACTTGTATCATGTCTCCCCGCAGTCGTCTCTTTTCCAACGTGAAAAGGTTGAGTCGCTTGAGTTGTTCTTCGTAAGGTTGTGTTCTCAATGATGGTATCATTTTCGTAGCGCGTCGCCGCGCTCTCTCGAGTAATTTAATGTCTTTCTTGTAGTTAGGAGACCAGAACTGCACGGCGTAATCCAGGTGGGGCCTTACCAGAGATTTGTACAAGGTTAACACAACCCCCGGCGTCTTGTATTCGAAGTTCCTCGCTATGAAAGCGAGCATAGTATTGGCTAGTATTGCTTTTCTCCTCAGTGAATCCACCTAATTTCCGAGACTTTTGCTGCTAGTACAGTTTAGTGTATTGCAGTATAAGAGGAATAGTTCAGATCCACGAGGAGAGAAGTTGTTAAGCAGATGTTAGTGTCGTTATTAAAAGTAAAAATATAATGAGAATACCAATAAGATTAAGACTTTACTGAATGATCCGATATTAAGTAAGAAACACAGTTAAGTATGTAATCTCCGCGAAAACCCTGAAACACTCTTAGCTTGTCGCCAAAACACTGTGTGGGCACTGAAGTAGCTGCTACACGCGACACTGGCGTTAACACATTAGCAACCCTTGGCCGGGGAAGCCCCTGCCGCCGAAGCCGCTCTACGGGGTCGCCGCCGCTTGCGGGCCCTCAGGAGCTGCCGCTGCCGCTCGAGCGCTGCCAGGCGGTTCTTCATCTTGGCCTGGACGGCGCGCACCTCGGCGGGCGGCCCCGTGATGGTCACGCTGCAGGATTTCGTGTCGAAGGCGGGCGGCACGGAGACCCTCACGCCGGGGTGCTGCTGCTTCAGCTTCTGGAGCTCCTCGCCCCCGGGGCCCACCACGAGGCGCCGCCTGTTAGGCGCCACGTCCAGCACCGCCGTGGCCACGGTCTGCTGGCGGAGCCGTGCAGCCTCGCGAATCTGAGCCTCGATGACCTGGAGGCGCGCGGCGACTTCTCGCGACGCGGCGGCCGCCTGGCTCTTGGGGCCCCTGAATGTTACGTGGGCGTCGGCGTCCTTTGGCAGCGGCACCGCCACGTGCACGCCGGGGTAGTCCCGCCGCAGCTGCCGGACTGTGTCCCCGCGTGGGCCGATAACGTGCCTGCGTCTGGCAGGTGGCACCGGCAGCCGCACTGTCACCACGTCCTCCTGCCAGGACTGTCGCACGCTGTGGAGGGGCGGGCTGGGCGGGGCTGTCTTGGGCTGGGCCGGGGCAGGCTTCTTTTTCCTCCTGGTGACTTTCATCGTAACATTCTTCACCACAGAGTTGGCCTTTTCCATGACCTCATCCTTTGGCACCGCCTTTCCCTTGGCTTCATCCTTTGGCGCCTCCTTCTTCTTGACCTCAGTCTTGGCATCCGTCTTGAGTTCCTCTTTGACATGTGCGTCACCAGATGCCTTCAGCTCAAAAGCGGGGCCAAGGTTCTTGCGTTTCCTTTTCTTTTTCTTTTTCCTGGCTGCCTTTCCCTCGGAGGGTGCCGCCTCAACCGCCAGCGTGCTGGTCTGCGGCTCTTGGCCCGCGAGACCCTCGGGGTCCACGCTCACCCCTTTGTCCTGCACACAGTCGTCTGGAGCTGGCGACACTTCGGCCGCTTCCTCTGCTTCATCGGCGGCCTTGTTATCTGCATTATCATCTGTTTTTTCCACCTCTGTGCACACTTTGCCACCGCCTTCTTCCTTTACCTCCTCACACTCTACATTCTCTTCAGTGGTCAACACTTTCATATCCTCAGTATCTTTCACCACCTCAGATCCCACACAGTCCTCTACAGCGGATGATAAGACTGTAGGTGTAGTTGACTCAACGGTCACAGACTCATCGTCTGTTGGCGTGGCCCTGCTTTCCTCCTTCACCATCAACTCTGCTACAACTTCTGTCGCTGTTGTCCATGTTTCTTCCGTTTCATCCACATCGGCTGCCGGGGTTGCCCAATCTTCCACCAGTGCCTCGCAGGCATCGGGTTCAGGGGCATCCACAAAACAGTCGTCGCTTGGGCTTTCCTGTTGCCCACTAACTTTCTTCACCCAGCGACGGACAAGGCGACGCGCGGCCACTAGTCCCAGAGGCACCACCAGCGCCAGGATGATGCCCCAGCACAGGCGGGCCCCGAAAGCCTCGTGGTCGGTCTCGGCCTCGACCACCAGCTCCTCCAGGCAGTCAAGGACCCGTCCTGCCTGGCGGGGCTGCAGCAGCAGCCGCCACCAGCAGGCCGACGCCTCGCCCGGCAACAGCCCGCAGGCCTTCAGGGGATCCAGAGGGGGACTGGGGCGCAGGGGGCCAAGCCACCTTTGGCGGGCCAGCAGCTCCCGCGCCCGCCACACGTTGGTGGCGTGGAGGCCCTTGTCCTCCCACGCCTGCACTACCTCGCACACCCGCGAGGCGGTGGTTGCGGCCTTCCACGCCGCGCAGCCGAGCAGGGCAACAAGGCCCAGCCAGGCGCCCTTGAGAGTGGCCTTCAGGGTGACCTGTTTGATGGCCTTCACTGCGATGTAGAGTTCCATTTCGAAGTGAAGATGTGTATTTCAAAGATAATCTTTGAATTGTAAAATTACGGAAACACGCTGCAAGGAGTTTAATGGAGAAAGGGGATGGTAACTTTGAGGGGGTTGGGACACACACACACACACACACACACATGCACGCACATATGCACGCATACTCACTCCCGGAGGAGATTGAGGATGAGGAGGAAGAGGGAGAGGAGGAGGATTAGGAGGAAGAGGAGGGAGAGGAGAAGAAAGAGAAGGAGTAGAAAGAGGAGAAGGAGGAATAAGAGGAGAAAAAGAACAATAATAATAATAATAATAATAATAATAATAAGAAGAAGAAGAAGAATAACAATAACAAAAACAATAAGAAAAAGAAAAAGAAGAAGAAGAAAAATAATAATAAGAAGAAGAGGAAGAAAAACGACGAGAAAGAGGAAGAAGAGGAAGAGTAAAAGAAAGAAAGGAGAGGGAAAAAAAGAAAAAAAAGATGAAAAGGAGGAGCGTGTAACAAAGGCGAGGATAAAGTCATTCCTAATATCTAAAAAAAAAAAAAAAAAAAGAACTACACTGCAAAGATCAAGACTTTTTTCTTCTTATTTTTACATTATTATTACACCTGAAAAAATGAAAATTGATTAAATCTCTCTCTCTCTCTCTCATTTCTTTGTCGGTGAGAGGCGTCTTGAGCGGCCAGCGGGATAAAGTTAGCGTTATTGGGCTTCGATACTCTATTATTGGGGGTTGTGGTGATGGTGGTGGATGTATATGGTTGTTGTTGTTGTTGTTGTTGTTGTTGTTGTAATGGTTGTGGTGGTGGTGGTGGTGGTTGTGGTGTTAGTGTTGGTGGTGGCCTCTTTTTTGTTCCTGTTTTCGTTTTTCTTATGTTTTTGCTCTTGTTTTTGTTGTTGTAGTTGTTCGTGGTGGTGGTGATGGTGGTGATGGTCGTGGTGGTGTTGGTAATGGTGGTGTTGGTGGTGGTAATGGTGGTAGTGGTGCTGGTTGTGTTGGTGTTGTTGTTGATGTCGGTGTCGGTGTTGATGGTGGTGGTGGTGGTGATGGCGGTGGTAATGATGTTGTTGTTGTTGGTGGTAATGGTGGTAGTGGTGCTGGTTGTGTTGATGTTGTTATTGATGTTGGTGTTGTTGTTGTTGGTGGTGTTGGTGGTGGTGGTGTTGGTGGTGTTGGTGTTGGTGGTGGTGGTGGTCATGGTGGTAGTGGTGCTGGTTGTGTTGGTGTTGTTGTTGATGTTGGTGGAGGTGGTGGTGGCGGAGGAGGAGAAAATAAAGTGTTGGTGATGCAAGGAGATGAGCGTCGTCGAGCTTGAACGACTCTCCAATAATTGACGGAGACTTTGATTTGTCTTGTCTTGCATCCTATTATAGACCTCCTTCGCGAATGCAGTGTCCTAAGATTCCCTCCATGCATATTTTTACTCTATATTGTCACTTGCATTAATCAAATCTTACTTTACTACTTATTCCTGTTATTTCATTTTATCACCACTCTCAACTTTTGTTTTTGGTTTCGTTCCTTCATCATGGTCTCTTAATATTTGGGATCTTGAGATGAAATGCATAATAACTTGATCAATGCATATTTTACTCTAAAGTGTAAGTTTCGTTATTACATCTTACTCCATTATTTTTTTTTCCAGTTTTGATATTTCTTTTTCTTACCGCCTTCAACTTTTGTCTTTGTTTTTTATTCCTTCGTCACGGTCTAACTGTTACTGGTTGAGATTTTGAGATGGACTACTAAGTCACTACTTGATTAACATGCTCAACTCTCATTTTACGCTATTGTTTCTTTCATTATTATCTCTTTCCGTATTAATTTCTCAGTCCAACTTTTTCCTTTTCGTATCACCTCCAACTTTTGTCTGTTTTCATTCCCTCATCACGATCTTAATGTTATGGACTTTGAGACGGTGTATTTAATTAACATGCTTATTGGGTATAGAGATTCTTCAAACTCCTTGATAATATTGAGCCAAGGGAGACCATTATTCAAATTTTACCGATTAATCTTCCTTTACCATTTTCGTAAAATTATGAATTATTATCCATCGGTATATTAACCCAGGGCTTCAATATTTTCCCATCGCATGCTAAACATTTTCAAATCTTTTCCATCCCAATAAATCCTCAGAAAAAGTTGATTTCATATTTACGCTCGCTTTTATTAATCTTCATGAATCTATGTTATCATCAGCGTTCTCTTCATCCATTTATCGTGAATATGGAAAGGCTGCTCCTCTGACTTAAAATTTTCCTGCTCCTACTTGAGACGGACGCAATTCTGAGTTCTCCTTGGATACATGTAGAGAGGGTAACCATGATGATGATGATAATGATTTATATATTTGTGTCCATTTATATTCAGCAATTGATTTATTAGTTTATCATTTGATTCATATATTTTCATATTTTCCTCTTTTTCGCCCAATATCGCCAATTTGTTTTGGTTACTCTCACCTGGCAACAGCGAGGCCAATAAGGTGAGTATCCAGGCACCGAGGTGACCGGGAACACACACACACACACACACACACCTTACAAGGGTTACGAGTCAATATTCCCCGATAATCAATGGTCGTATATTCTTTACTACAGCCTGTAATACTTATCTCGGGTTTAGTGCCAATCTCTCTCTTATTAACACTTTCTTATCATAACATCGATTTCCCTTTTTTATAACTTTTTAACTTCAGACGCCAAGCTAATAATTTTCCTTCCTTTCTGCCTTCTCCTCCTCCGTTTCCTCTTCCTCCTCCTCCATTTCTTCCTCCTCGACCTCTTCCTTCTTCTCCCCTTCTATGGTTCCGTCAATCACTCGTGTATATTCCTGACTAGTGAGTACGAAAGACTTTACGATAAAATGCCGCATTACCACACCCGTTCCCAATGACTTCCCTTTCCACTCTTCCTTCTCCTCCTTTGCGAACCGATGCAGCACTTTAAATATTTTCTTTCGATTTGCTTCTTTCGCACTCCCCTTATCGTGTTTTCGTGACCATGAGCAAAATGATAAAACGATGAAATAGGATAACCGATGACACGTAAATATAAGGGAATAAAGAGGCGGCAGAGGAGAAAGAAGTAGGGATATAAAAGGATGGTTGAAAGAGAAAAACTATGACGGAATAATGACTGGTAATGGAAGGGCAAGATGAGGGGAAAATGATGTGGTGAAGATTGAAATAAAAGGAGTCATGGAAGGAATTTTAGTGCAATTAAATGAGAGAGAGAGAGAGAGAGAGAGAGAGAGAGAGAGAGAGAGAGAGAGAGAGAGAGAGAGAGAGAGAGAGAGAGAGAGAGAGAGAGAGAGAGAGAGAGAGAGAGAGAGAGAGAGAGAGAGAGAGAGAGAGAGAGAGAGAGAGAGAGAGAGAGAGAGAGAGAGAGAGAGAGAGAGAGAGAGAGAGAGAGAGAGAGAGAGAATGGTAAAATTATACAAAAGCAAAAGTGTGCCAAACTTGAGTGGACTTTAATTCCAGTCATATTCTGTAAAGCTCCCATTCTCTCTCTTTCTCTCTCTCTCTCTCGACATTTCATCACATGACATCTCCCCAGACGGTTTCCTTCTTGCTTCCACACTACCCATCCTCCTCCTCGTCCTCCTCCTCCTCAACCTCCTCCTCCTCCTCTTCCTCAACCTCCTCCTCCTCCTCCTACTCCTACTCCTACTCCTCGTATTCCTGATCCTTTTCCTAATCTTGATTCTCATGTTCCTCTTCCACTAGTAATATTTCTCCTCCTCCTCCTCTCTCTTCTTCACCCCTCATCCTCCTCCTCCTACCCCTCCTCCTTCTCTCCCCTTCCTCCCAGCATCCCAAGTAACAAATCCTGCCGTGTAATTATATACATCATCCATTGAATTATTCCGGGAGGGGGAAAACAGATACCCAACATCTGTATGTGTATGTGTGTGTGTGTGTGTGTGTGTGTGTGTGTGTGTGTGTGTATGTGTGTGTGTGTGTGTGTGTGTTTGCCTCTATATGTGTCAATTTGCATTCCCAGTTGTTACTGATCAAAGGAATATACATAGAAAGCGAACACACACACACACACACACACACACACACACACACACACACACACACACACACACACACACACACACACACACACACCCACACCCACACCCACCCACCCACACACACACACACAGTTTTAATGCGACAATATGTTTTAATAAAGCTATCCTAAAATGCATGCTGTGTGTCCGTGCGTTCAGGGTTTATTAGTGCTTGCGAGCGTGCGTGCATGTACGAGTCTAGGTGAGAACTGCAAGGTGGAGAAAAGGTAAAAATATAAACGAAAACATGGGGTGAGACGAGAAAAGAAATAAGGAATAATGGAAGGATATGACAGGAGAATAATGTTAAAGGGAAATGAGAAAATGGTCGAGAATAATAGCAAGGCTTAAGCTTAACTTGGAGTGTAAGGATGGAAGGTAAGAAAGGGAGATATGGTAGAACGATACATATGAAGGAAGAAAAGAATAATGGAAGGTTGAATAAATTGGGAAAATTGGCAAAAGGAAATGGAGTAAGAAAAAGTAAGGACGTGTGGAAGGAAGGACGGAATGAATGAATGAATGAGTGAGTGAAGGAATGAAGGAAGAAAGGTACGATGAATAAATTAAGAAATATATAGAAAAAGGAGAAAAGACAGAATGGAGGAATGCAGGAAGAAAGGAATGAAGAATGGACGATTGATGGAAAATAAAAAAAAGGAAAAAGGAAGGAAATGAAGGGATACCGAAAGGAAGAGATGAAGGAATGAATGAAGGAAGGAAGGAAAAAAGGAAGGTAACAAGGAAATGGAAGCAACGAACAAGGTAAAGATGAAAAAAGACAAAAAATATGAAATGATTGTTCGGAAGTGCATGGCGAAGGAAGGGACGGAATAAGAGGGGAGAAAAACGAGGAGGGGAGGAAAGGAAACTATGATTATAAGAAAGAAAGGAAGTGAGGAAATAACAGCTAAGACATGGAGCACAGGAGCAGCGAGAGGGGATCCAAAAGTAAGGAAAGAAAGTAAGTAAAGGAGGGAAAAAGCAGAGAACCGCACTTTGGAAACTCCTTCAGCGAGTGTTACTCTGACGTTTTGGGGTCACAGAAAAAAAAAATCCGAAAAGGGGTCACGATGGAGGTGCTAGCCCCTTGGTGGTGGTTGTGGTGGTGGTGAAGGTGGTGAGAGAGAAAGTGAAAGTGTGGATTTACGGAGAGTGGTTGAGTAGTATTGCAAGAAACTGGGTGGTGGTGGTGTTGAAGCGTCAGGAATGTTGGAAAAGAGAGGTCGTAGCGGTGGTAGTGGTGATGGTGGTAGTTATGGTCGAGGTGGTGGTGATGGTGGTGATGGTGGTACAGGTGGTGCAAGAAGGGGATCGTGGCGGTGTCGAGAAAATATTGACGCGTTCTAAACAGATGGTATTGGCGTTAAGAACCTGAAATAAGTGTATCAACGAGGAGAGTCTAGTACAGAATAATGCTTAGGTATTATCAGGCGAAGGAGTGAGTGAGTGGATGTACGGGGAGCGGCTAAGTGCTGGCGGAAGTCGGTTCTAGTGTCGACAAGCCGGCGTGAGCAAAAGCAGAGAGGATATCAAGGATGTGGTGTTGGGTAGATCTTGGGTGCTTGAAGAGGAGTGATTGTCATGGTGAGGTTTATTGGGGATGTGGAGCTGTGTATCCTTTAAACGTTAATATAGGATCGAGTACGACGGTTCTATTTAATATATCGTGCTGTGTTAGTTTTGTGTTTAATTAAATGGATCTAGTGTAAGGGCGTTGATATATAAGGCTTAAGAGGTAAAGATAATGGTACCGTAAAGGTGTAAAGAAAACGTCGGGTGCTGAAGAAATATCGTTAAGTATATAGATGCTATGCCGTGGGTGTTGATATATGGCGCTGTGTTAGTCTTATGTGTTCAATTGCAGTGAATAGGGCGGAGGTGATTAGGCTTAATTAAAGGGTAGAACTAATGGCACTGTGAGAGATGTAAAGAAAACGTAGTGTTGAAAGAATGCCGTAAAATAAATATATAGATGCTGTGTCGTGGGTGATGGTGTTGTGGAAGTCTTATGTATTAACTAAAGGGAATCGAATGGATCAGTGTTAATAAGCCTTAAAATGTTGAAGAAAATGGTAACGTAAAGGATATGACGAGACAGGTAAGGAGAGAATGTCATCAGGTATTTCGAGGAAGCTGTGTCGCGTAGGTGTTGAAATGTGCCTCTGGGATGTCGCAGAGCTGAGATCATGTGGAGGGTGTGAAAACAGACACCCTATTAAGATCGCCGAGTCTTAGTACGTTACATAATTACTCCCTAGACTAAGAGAACGTGAAACTAAATCAAATAATCACCAAACTACACCACCACTATTCTTGTGAGTCTCTATATCAAATGACAACTTTCGTGGCTGTGCGGTAAGAGAGAAAATTAATGAAAATGTCAAACATAAGTCCATAGATCAGCATTTCCCATCCTGGGGGAAATTTAACATGAGGGAAACATAAATTTCTCGCAATTAATCGACTGAAAAAAAATATGGTAGAATGCGGAATTGACTTTTCTTCAAGTATATAGAAACAAAAATCAACAATTATGGTACGAAAGATAGAGTTGAGGAATACATAAATGAGAGGGGCCAGAGGGGGATCCGAGAAATGTATGTTTGGAGAGGGAAAACTGGAGACTCTTCTGTCCTGGCCACCCCCTGGAGGGAGGTCCCGACGGAAACGGGACGTCAGGGTTAGTGATTGATTGATTTATGTTATTAAGCAAGTAAATTTTGTGTTTGGCTTCTATTTGTTTATTATGTTATTTGTGTTTTAAGAAAGAAAATATCATGCTTTGGCTATATTTTTCCTAGTCCACACGAAGGGGGTAATACGGATGGTTGAACTGGTTGAAGGGAGAAACGACAGAAAAAAGGTTGGGAACCACTGCTATAGATGCAGATTTTATTTTTTGAAGTAGGTTCGTGTACTTCACCAGTACTGCCTTGGCTGCGTGCAAAACGATTGTCAAAGGAAGATTTCACAACACTAAATTAACAGGCATTTTCTCTTCTTTTCATAAAACTAAGCTAACCTATTTCCTTTATTATTTTTAACCGGGTCTGTGTTCTTCTTGACATCACATCCTAATTCCCTTCGCAAAACCTCCCGGCATAATCGCCAAGATGCACACAAAGACATTTTTAAGAGGGGAACATAACACATAAACTACACGCTGGGGCTGTCGGGCGCACGCACACCTGAATTTATAAGGTAAATATTTCTCGAGGCTGAAGACAGGGAAGTTTACGGTTGTCGAATCCTTGGAACACACACACACACACACACACACACACACACACACACACACACACACACACACACACACACACACACACACACACACACACACACACACACACACACACACACACACACAGGCGACAGGTATGTACTCAGTAACTATAATTCAATGTTTCTTGAGCGTGAAGAAGACGGAAGACTAAATAGTTAGAGTAAAGACGAAGAGGACCAGAAGGAAAGGGAGGAGAGTAAGAAGAGGAGGAAAAAAGGGCAAAGAGGAAGAGGAGCAGAAGACCGGAAGAAGATTGAGAAGAAAAAACAGAAAGGAAAAGAAATAGAATGAAAGGGAGAAAATTCAGAAAAGGAGGAGAGGGCAAAAATGAAGAGGAGCAGAAAGAATGAAGGTAGAGTGAGAAGAGGGGGAGAGGGCAAGGAGAAAGAGGAGCAAAAGAAAAGGGAGAAGAGTGAGAAAAGAAGGGAGGGGCAAACAGGAAGAGGGGGAGAAGGAAAGGGAGAAAAGTTAGGGTAGGAGGAGAGGATACATATAAAAAAATTGGGATGTAGAGGGTGTGTATGACTGTGAAAAAAAACGAATAAAAATGAAGGAGAGAGAGAGAGAGAGAGAGAGAGAGAGAGAGAGAGAGAGAGAGAGAGAGAGAGAGAGAGAGAGAGAGAGAGAGAGAGAGAGAGAGAGAGAGAGAGAGATCGAGAGAGAGAGAGAGAGAGACAGAGAGAGAGAGAGAGAGAGAGAGAGAGAGAGAGAGAGAGAGAGAGAGAGAGAGAGAGAGAGAGAGAGAGAGAGAGAGAGAGAGAGAGAGAGAGAGAGAGAGAGAGAGAGAGAGAGAGAGAGAGAGAGAGAGAGAGAGAGAGAGAGAGAGAGAGAGAGAGAGGGTACATAACAGAAGTGCGAAGAGGAGGAGGAAGAGATAAGAGTATAGAAGGAAGAAGAGAAGGGAGGAAAGGAGAGAGATAGGGAAAATGTATTGATGATGAAACTGCGGGTGAAAAGGGGCAAAGGAAAATAAGAGAAAAAAGATGAGGGGTGTAACTGAGAGGAAAGGCCGTAAAGGTGTTTTGTGAATAGATAAATAAGTACAAATAGAGAGAAGAGGAGACGAAGGAAAAATGAAAGCAAGAATACAGATAAAGTACGAAGAGGGAGAAAAGGAAAGAGAGGCAAAGAGAAAACTGATGTGTATGGAGGCGAACAAAAATACATGCAAAAGAGGAAGAGAAGGAGGGGAGACGGAAAAAAAAAAGAATTATAAAAAGGTTAATTAATGTAAAAGGTGTAAATGAAGATAAAAAATTATGTAAAATAGGATGAGAAGGAAGAGGAGGAAGGAGAAGTGAGAATAAAAGTAAAATCAGCATGTGTGAAGAGATACAAGAAGAAAAGGAAAAGTAGGAAAAGGAAAATAAAAAGATGGGGTGAATGAAAGTGAGAGGAGAATGGGACGAGGCTGATAGAAAAAGGAAGGATGAAAGAGCAAAAGTAAGAGAGAGAGAGAGAGAGAGAGAGAGAGAGAGAGAGAGAGAGAGAGAGAGAGAGAGAGAGAGAGAGAGAGAGAGAGAGAGAGAGAGAGAGAGAGAGATCGAGAGAGAGAGAGAGAGAGAGAGAGAGAGAGAGAGAGAGAGAGAGAGAGAGAGAGAGAGAGAGAGAGAGAGAGAGAGAGAGAGAGAGAGAGAGAGAGAGAGAGAGAGAGAGAGAGAGAGAGAGAGAGAGAGAGAGAAAGTATTAGGAAGGCGGATACAGTGTCTGAGAACAACACAGAGGAAAAGGAAGAGGGAAGTAAAAGAAAAAGAGAAGACCAGGAAACCAGGAAAACCGAGAGTAAAAGGAAGAGACAGGATACGTGTGGAAGTGGAAACACACACGAAGGAGAGAAAAAAAGAGGAACAAAGAAGAGGAGGAAGAGGTGGAGTGAGGGTGAGAGGAGGAGGCAGGGTGTGGGTATATGTGGGGTGTGTGGGTGAGATCGCCTTGTCTTGCTACATCCGGCCTGTCTGTGTGTGTCTGTGTGAGTCTGTCGGACGAGACGCACCCAAGAGTTTCTGGGCTGTTGGCTGTTCCTCTTCTTGCCTTAGGGGGCGGGGGGCGATGGTTGGGTATGGGGGTAGTGGTGGTAGGGGGGAGGAAGTGATGGTGATGTTTAGTGAGGGTGATGGTTGCGGTAGTGATTGCAGTCCTCCTCCTCCTCCTCCTCCTCCTCCTCCTCCTCCTCCTCTTTCGCAAATGTCACACCAATTTTCAAAAAGGGGGAAAAGTCTCTTCCAGGAAACTATCGACCAATTAGTCTGACATCGATTGTTTGTAAGTTAATGGAGACTATCATTCGCGACAATATGGTGAAATTCTTCGAAGAAAATAATATAATAAATAATTCGCAACATGGTTTCCGTAGAAAACGTTCGTGTTTAACTAAATTACTTGATTTTTTTCATTATATTTTTGAGGTGTTCGATGAAAGCAGATCAGTAGATATCATATATCTGGATTTTCAAAAGGCATTTGATTATGTCCTCCACAAACGGTTGCTCAGTAAACTATTGGCGCACGGTATCTCAGGTAACATTCACATTTGGATTGTGGACTGGCTCTCTGAGCGGAAACAGAGTATAGTTCTAAACGGTGTTTCATCTAACTGGCTCGATGTCAGAAGCGGCGTACCTGAAGGATCAGTGTTTGGTCCCATGCTCTTCTTAATATATGTTAGTGATATCGATGATGGGCTCACTTGTAAAATATCAAAATTTGATGATGACACAAAAATCGCTTGTAAGGTAACTGCGACAATCGACGAAATAGCTTTACAATCAGATCTAGATCAACTTGCACGTTGGGCCAATCAATGGTAAATGAAATTTAACGTTGACAAATGTAAAGTGTTATACATCGGAAACAATAACAATCGCGTTCAGTACGTAATGAATGGCCAACAACTTTCTGCAGTAAGTAAAGAAAAGGATCTTGGTATCACTATATCAAGCGATTTAAAGCCCATTCAGCATTGTTCAGAGGTAGTTAAAACTGCAAACAAATTGGTTGGCTTCATCGGATGAGTCTTTAATAATAAATCGGAAAAAGTAATATTAAAACTGTATAAATCGCTGGTTCTACCCCATCTAGAGTACTGTGTACAGTTTTGGTCTTCCTATTACAGAAAAAGACGTTGAAAAGTTAGAACGAGTTCAACGGAAAGTAGCAAAAATGATTCCAATATAGATAAATTGATCTTATGAACAAAGGCTTAAAGAAGTAAATTCATTCAGCTTATCAAAACGAAGAATGTGAGGCGGCGATCATAGAAGTGTTTAAAAACGTTTAAAAAAATTAAAAATTAAAATTAGATTAATCAATCAGAATCAAAACAAGAAACAAAAGAATATAAAATTCAAGATAAAAAGACTTCTTCAATCGAGTCGTCAATGTTTGGAATTCTCTACCCTGTGATGTCGTTGATAGTACAACAGTTACGACCTTCAAGAATAGATTAGACAAGTATTTTGAATCCAACCAGCAACTAAGATATTACTCATTGTCGTAATAACGTTAAGTACTTTCGAATACTGGTGTCCTTGTCCGTTATTATCGCCCGATTAGTGGTAGCAGTAATAGTAGTTCTTTCCTCTTTTCAATATAATTTCCATGCAGTTTTTCCATGCTGCATGGTTCTTTTTTCCTTTCCTGCCAGCTTTGGCTGGAGGGATGGGGGGTGGGGAGGAGCCTTCGCCTTTGCTGTCCTTCATCTTCCACCTTTGATTAGATAGTTAGTGTAGCTTGTCACAAACAGCCTCGTAAGTACCATCAGGTCTGCTGTTGTTTGTTATTTCTTTGTGTTACTTTGTGTTCCTCCTCCTCCTCCTCCACTTCTTCCTTCTCCTCAGGACCTCAGGTGGCTCACGTACTCGTAGTAAAATGTGAGTTGTTTGTCCAACCTTGCTCGTCTGTCTGTCTGTGTCTGTCTCGTGTGTGTGTGTGTGTGTGTGTGTGTGTGTGTGTGTGTGTGTGTGTGTGTGTGTGTGTGTGTGTGTGTGTGTCTGTGTGTAATTCACCACGGCCTGATCACGTGTTAGACTCGTAATCGCCAGCAGGTACCCTTCCGACATGAGCAAGTGCTCTTTATCGTCGATCTCTGGGTACTGCCAGGACCTCACACACCACACACCCCATCCCCCTTGCTCAAGGGGAGACAGTAACCACTCCTAGTCAACGGAAAGAATCCGGCCTGAGCGGCCTCAACCGCCGCCCTATCAGACCGTGAAGCCTGGCAGCGCAGCGCTCTACTAGTTGCGCCACGGAGTGGTGTGTGTGTGTGTGTGTGTGTGTGTGTGTGTGTGTGTGTGTGTGTGTGTGTGTGTGTGTGTGTGTGTGTGTGTGTGTGTGTGTGTGTGTGAGTTTGTGAGTGAGTGAGTTAGTGAGGCAAAGAAAATATAAAGTGAGAGAATAAAAGATAAATGAGAAAAGCGTGAAGGAAGAAAGGAAAGATAAAGCAAAGAATAAAGGCACAAAAAAAGGAAAAAAATAAAGAAAAATATTGAAGTAAAAAGAAAAAAAACATGCAAAGGAAAACCAAAATATACCAAACTGATTATACGCACACATCAATAAGGACTAAGGCTTCATCAGGTCTACAACGACGCCCTTTTAATATCACACCAGCAACAACATCACTACCGGCGCCACAACAACAACAACACGCTACACACACGCTAATTTTACTCTTCCTATTCATCGTATTCTTACCCCTCTACCTCCTCCTCCTTTTCATACACATTCTCATCTCTTACCACCTTCACCAACCACCAAACGAACCAGCCAAACCAAACAACACCCTCACCAGACAATATGAAGGGTAGACAAAATGGAGGGTGGAGATGTCAGGAAACAAACAACAAGGCAAATTAAATCATTCGGTCTCGTTATGGCCTGGGGACGGACATGTTAGAAAGGGAAAACTTCACATCCACTTCCAAGGCAGCTTTCAGTGGGATTAAAAGGGAAGTAATTGGAATAAAGTACAGAGAAGACAGGTTATAGGAAGACAAAAGGAAGCATATTACAATTAACACGAACAAATAGGTGAAAAATCGTGCAACAGAAACTAAGACAAAATTAACGGTATATATAGTTAGGAGTTAGAGGAAAAGTAGCAGGTATAAAGGTAAGCAAAACACCTGATTATGAAGTAACATATTCTAGGCAATTGCGTAAATCAGGTGACTAATTAATATTGTGGATAAATAAACTCAGAGCCAATCAGACAAACGCACATGAGCTTACAGATACAAAAACAAGCATACACATAAACAAGGAACCTCCCTTCCTTACCCTCCCCTTCCCTCCTTTCTCTCTCTCTCTCTCTCTCTCTCTCTCTCTCTCTCTCTCTCTCTCTCTCCCATCTGAGTCTTTTACTTTTATCAGTAGCTCTCTCTCTCTCTTGAATCACACATCTGTCAAGGGGCAGTGAAGGAAAGAGAGAGAGAGAGAGAGAGAGAGAGAGAGAGAGAGAGAGAGAGAGAGAGAGAGAGAGAGAGAGAGAGAGAGAGAGAGAGAGAGAGAGAGAGAGAGAGAGAGAGAGAGAGAGAGAGAGAGAGAGAGAGAGAGAGAGAGAGAGAAGAGGAAATCGAACGCTGGAACTGGACAGAGAAGAAAAAATACATGTAGCAATGTGGAGGAAGAGGAGGAGAAATGTGTGTGGAGAAAGGGAGAAGGGAGAGAAAAGTGAGGAGAGGAAGAAGAGAGTGTTGGAAGCTTTGTTTGAGAGGGGGAAGGGAGTGAATGAGGGAGAGAAAGGAAGAGGAGGAGGAGGAGGAGGAGGAGGAGGAAAGGGGGGAAGACGAAGGTGGATGAGAGACAATGATATGAATAGAGTAGCGCAGTAAAAGAAAATTTGATGAAGGATGACGAAGTAAGGAATGCAGGGAATGACGAGAAGGCAAGAAATGAGAGAAAGAACGGAGGCGGAAGAGGAATAAAGGAAAGAAAGGAAGGAGGAAGGAAGAAAATAAATAAGAAGAGGAAATATTGCAGCCTTGCCAAAAATGTGAGATGCATACAGAGAGAGGGAGAAGGGAGGAGGGAGGGAAAGAAGGAGGAAGGGAGGGGAAGAAGGAGGGAGAAAGGCAAAAATATAAGTGGCGGAGAAAAAATCAGTAAAGATGAAGAGAGAGAGAGAGAGAGAGAGAGAGAGAGAGAGAGAGAGAGAGAGAGAGAGAGAGAGAGAGAGAGAGAGAGAGAGAGAGAGAGAGAGAGAGAGAGAGAGAGAGAGAGAGAGAGAGAGAGAGAGAGAGAGAGAGAGAGAGAGAGAGAGAGAGAGAGAGAGAGAGAGAGAGAGAGAGAGAGAGAGAGAGAGAGAGTGAGAGAGACGAGGAGGAAGGGAAAGAAGGAGGAAGGGAGGGAAAGATGAAGGAAGGCGAAAAAAGAAGTGGAAGAAACAAAATAGTAAGGGAGAGAGTTGTATGGGAAACGAAGGAGTGAAGGGGAGGGAGGGAAAAAGGAGGAAGGGAGAGAAACATGAAAGGGAGGCAAAGGTGAGAAGAACAACAACAGAAAAATAATAGAGGAAATATGATACAAAATGGATGGCAGAAAAGGAAGAGCGGAAGTGGAATGAAGAGGGAAATAAAGTAAAAGGATGAGGGAAAGAATGGAGAGAGGGTTGAAGGGATTAAGGAGATTAGAAAATGAGACGCTGAAGGAACATTGATTAAGTTTACGAAATGGGAAAAGAGAAAGTAAGGAAAGGATTGATAAAACAGGAAGAAAAGAAGGAGGGAAATAACTGAATAATAGAAGAGTGAAGGGGAGGGAAGAACAACAGAGGAGAGAAAAAAAAGAATGAATGAATGAATAATAGAAGACTGGAAGAATTTGAAAGGAAAAGGAGGGGGGAGGGAAGAGGAAAAAAAGGAAAGGGAAGGGAAGGAAAGGGATGGAGAAAAAAGAAAAGAAAAGAAGGAAGGAAAAAAGGAGGTTATTAGATAGGAAAGAAGGAAGGGAGAAAACGAAAGAAAGATGGAAATACAGGAAAAAAGGAGGAGGAAAGTGGCAAAGTTAGATAATAGGGAAGGAGTGTAGGAAACGTAGGAAGGAAAGAAGGATAAAAAGCAAAGAAAAAAAGGAGGAGGAGGAGGAGGAGGGAAGTGTTGGGGAAAGGAAAACGAGAGGGAGGGGTGAAGGAGAGGAGGGAGGGAAGGGGGAAGGGGGAGGGAGGAGGAGACGCCTGGTTCAAGTGTTTAATAATTAATTGGTCCACTCACCGACAAGCCTCACTCCCCCCCTTCCCCCTTCCTTCTCTCCCTCCCTCCTTCCTCCCTCTCGCATCCTTTCCTCTCTTCCTCCTACCTGATTCCACTTCTCACTTTCCCTCCCTCCCTTCCTCCTACTTCCCTCCTCCCCTTCCTTTCTCTAATATTCCTCGCCCACTTTCCTTCCTTATTTCTCTCTCTTCATATATCCCACCCTCCCTTCCTTCCTTCCTTCCTTCCTTTCCTTTAATACTTCTAGCACTCTCTTCTTTCTTTCTCTCTCTATATCCCTCCCTCCCTCCCTTCCTTCCTTTCCCTCTATACTTTTCAATCTCTCTCTGCACTTCAGTCTTTCTCCTCCTACCTACCTTCTTTCATTCATCTAATCACCTATTCGCTTTTTTTCTTTTTCTCATGTTCCCACCAATGTCTCTTTTTTTTTCCCTCCTCAATTCAGTTTTTTTCCTTCGTTGCCTCCACCTTATTGTCCTCTCTCCTTACTTCCTTCTTTCTCTTCCTTCCTACCTTCTCCCATTCCTCTAATCACCTATTCCCTTTTTTTCATTTTCTCCGCATTCCAGCAAATCGTCTTCCGTCTCTTTCAGTTTTTTTCCATCGTTGATTGTCCTCTCCTTACTTCCTTCTTTGTCTTCCTTCCTACCTTCTCCCATTCCTCTAATCACCTATTCCCTTTTTTTCATTTTCTCCGCATTCCAGCAAATCGTCTTCCGTCTCTTTCTTTCTCTCCTACATTCATATTTTTTCCTTCGTTGCCTTCACCTTTTTGTCCTCTCTCCTTCCTTCCGTCTTTCCCTTCCTTCCTACCTTCTCCCATTCCTCTAATCACTTATTCCCTTTTTTTCATTTTCTCCGCTTTCCAGCAAATCGTCATCAGTCTCTTTCTTACCCTCCTCCATTTAGTCTTCTTCCTCCGCCGCCTCTACCTTATTGTCCTCTCTCCTTACTTCCTTCTTTCTCTTCCTTCCTACCTTCTCCCATTCCTCTAATCACTTATTCCCTTTTTTTCATTTTCTCCGCTTTCCAGCAAATCGTCTTCCGTCTCTTTCTTTCCCTTCTCCATTTAGTCTTCTTCCTCCGCCGCCTCCTCCTCATCCTTCATCAACCCACGTCTTTTTTTCTCCACCAGCCTTTATTATTTTTGTCTGGCCTTCATACCTCCCTCCTCCCCAACGCTGGCTTATTACTATTTTTCTTCCTCCACTTCCCCGGACTCTAGCATTGCTTTGTTTGTTTTCGTCAGTTTGTTTTTCTTTCTGCGTGTTCAGTCTGTCTCTCTTTTTCGTACGTCCTCGTTTTATTCTCATTTTTCCAAACTATTTACCCGTGTTTACTAGTGCTACTTATACTGCTGCTACCACCACTACTACTACTTCTGCTACTACTACTACTACTACTACTACTACTATTAAGCATCCCTAACACTTTCGACCCGCTTACTCCCGACCCAGTTCCTGCCCTTCCTCCTTCCCCCTCCTCCATTCCGCCTCCAGCCCTTTGCCCTTACAAACAAACCCCTTTGCACCTACGCCCATTATCCAACCCCTTCTCTCTTTACCTTCATCCATTCACTCATCCCCCCTGCCATGCCACTAAACCAAGCACACCTTCACCCCAATCCTTAACATTCCCCCTGCTCCCCTCAAGCCTTACTCTGCCTGTAGATGATGTCGTAGCAGCTGGTGAGTCTCTCCTGCACCTTCAGCGCCTCCTCCACGTCACCTGCCTCCATTAGACTGAAGATGCGGGCGCCCAGATGCGGCAGGAAGGTGAAGCCCGCATTGACGCTGGAGGTGAAGCCCACGCTGAGGGACTTCTGAAGCATCTGAGGGGAAGGAGGTGAGGTAAGGGGACGAGGAAGGGGTGACTGATTAGGATACAAATAGGTGTGGATGGGTAGGTGACGAAATAGTTGCGGAATAATGAAATGGTGTGAAAATAGTTAGTAAAAAGGGGCTGTGAGGTGGAAAGTAATCTGAACGGGAAGGAGGTGAGGTAAGGGGACGAAGAATAAGGAATTGAAGGATAAGAAGTAGTGGTAAAAAGAGTAGTACAGTAATAAGCATAAATGGCGCCACTATAAAAATTGCCTGCGCCATGATGGGCTTGGGCCGACCACCAGGCCCTGAAAAAAGCCCACCGGCGCTACAGGCGAAGACGTAAAAAAAAAAGGAAATGTGAAGGAAAATGTAAAAAAAAAAAACATAGATATAGAAAATTAGTACATAGATATAGATAGATATAGATAGAGAGAGAGAGAGAGAGAGAGAGAGAGAGAGAGAGAGAGAGAGAGAGAGAGAGAGAGAGAGAGAGAGAGAGAGAGAGAGAGAGAGAGAGAGAGAGAGAGAGAGAGAGAGAGAGAGAGAGAGAGAGAGAGAGAGAGAGAGAGAGAGACCACTTCCTCATGTCAAGATCAATAAACACAAATGAATAACAATAAGGAATCGAGGTCTTTTCAGCCACAAATATCCGGAAATGGGAAAAGGAAATAACAAATGGAAAATGATTAATTCTCTTTCCGTTTTCCAATTCTTCGGTCCTCGTTTTCTCTTCGTCCTCTTCCTCTTCTTTCTGCTTCGATAAAATGGCCAAGTGACGTTTCCGAGATACAATGATGATTTTTTTGTCCAGGAAACCCTCAAGTGCCGCTCCTACTCCTACCCATACAAACTCTACCACCACTATTCCACTCCCATCACCATCACCCTCAACCCATCACCATCACCACCACCTCTTTCAATTCTCCTACCCATACAAACTCTACCACCACTATTCCACTCCCATCACCATCACCCTCAACCCATCACCATCACCACCACCTCTTTCAATTCTCCTACCCATACAGACTCTACCGCCACTATTCCACTTCCATCACCATCACCCTCAACCCATCACCATCACTATCACCATCACCACCACCACCTTCGTCATTCACCTTAGGACCTTTAATGACTCAGGCCCACGAAAGGAGTTTGATGAATACAAAAAATACTGGACCACATTACCGGGTTCGAAAAATAGTTAAAGAAATCAAGAAAAATGACATTCCAATCAAGACAAAGAAAAAAAATAGGAGAATAATCACAGAAGGAGCCAACAACCAATCAACGACTAACTAACCGGGTCCTTGCTCCTTCCTTCCTTCCTTCATTCTTTCAATCCTTAATATCCTTCTTTTTCTTTCTTTTTTCTTCCTTCCTCTCGTTCTCCATTCCCTCGATTCGTTCCACTTTGCTTTTTTCCTTTCCTTCTGCCTTCCTCCCTTTCTTCACTCATTCATTCTTTCAATTCTCATTATCCTTCTTTTTCTTTCTTTTTTCTACCTTCCACTCTTCCTTACGTTCTCCATTTCTTCGTTTCGCTCCATTTTGCTTTTTTCCTTTCCTTCTGCCTTCCTCCCTTTCTTCACTCATTCATTCTTTCAATCCTTAATATCCTTCTTTTTCTTTCTTTTTTCTTCCTTCCTCTCGTTCTCCATTCCCTCGTTTCGTTCCACTTTGCTTTCTTCCTTTCCTTCTGCCTTCCTCTCTTTCTTCACTCATTCATTCTTTCAATCCTTAATATCCTTCTTTTTCTTTCTTTTTTCTTCCTTCCTTTCTCCCTTTCGTTCTCCATTCCTTCCTTTCGTTCCATTTTGCTTTCTTCCTTTCCTTCTGCTTTCCTCACTTTCTTCACTCAGTCATTCTTTCAATCCTTAATATCCTTCTTTTTCTTTCTTTTTTCTACCTTCCACTCTTCCTTACGTTCTCCATTTCTTCGTTTCGCTCCATTTTGCTTTCTTCCTCTCCTTCTGCCTTCCTCACTTCCTTCCGTTCTTCATTCCTTCCTTTCGTTCTTTTTTGTCTTTCTTCCTCTCCTTATTCTTTCCCTCTGTGTGTTATTTTTTCACTTCGTTCTTCTTTCCTTTCCTTTTTTCTTCCTCCCTTCCTTCGTTGCTTCCTTCCTTTCTCCTATCTTTCTTTTCTTCCTTTTTGCCTTTCTTAAATCCGATGTTCCTATTATGAGTGGCGGGTTGATATGTTAAGGAAAATTTGAGACATACACTATATCTGCGCGTGGCCACTGTGCTCATCTCCGCCACATTGCCCATTGAGCCCGTGGTGTGAGGTGTGACTGGGGCGGGTGGGTGGGGTATAAGTGTAATTCGCATGGGGGTGAACATTGAAGCGAAGGGGGGCGGGGGAGAGTTATGGAATTATGGGGAGAAGGTAAACACAGGTAGACGGTCCTACTTTTTTTGTGTGTGTTGTTTTTCAGGACACTGCTGATGGGCTGCTGTTAATGGGGTAAGCAGGTTTCTGAAGATATATGAAAAAGTAGGAATAATAAAGGAAATGGAAATAATGAAAAAAAAATGGGGGGATGAGGAGCAGCTGATAAAGAAAATGGGTGGAACTGGAATGAGAGAAGAGATGTAATAAAAGGTAAAGAGTGGAGGAGGTGGAAGGAAGAAAGATAAAATGACAAAGAAAATGGAAAGAAAGAAACAGATGAGAAAGGTGATGGGGAAGGGAGCAGCTGATAAAGGAGGAAGGGTGGAACTGGAATGAGGGAGGGGACGTAATAGAAGATAAAGAGGGGAGGAGGTGGAAGGAAAAAAATTACAAAGGAAATGGAAAGTAAAAAAAAAAAAAGAGGAACATGATGGGGAAGGGAGGAACTAATGGAGAAGGAAGGGTGGTGCTAGAATGAGAGAGGGGAGGTAATAGAAGATGAAGAGGGAGGAGGTAGAAGGAAATAGACTGATATGAGAAATGGAAAGCAAAAAAAAAAAGGGGATGGGGAAAAAAGCAGCTGATAAAGGAGGGGTTAAAATAGAGTGAGAGAAGGAAGGAAATATAAGCTAAAGAGAGGAGGAAGTTGAAAGTAAAGAGGGAGGAGGTGGAAGGAAAAAGATTGACTGACAAAGGGAATGGAAAGTAAAATGGCAGGAGAGGAAGTGGGTGGGAAAAAGAGCAGCTGTTTAAGGAGGGGTTGAGCTAGACTGCTAGAGTGAGAGAAGGAAGCAATATATGGTAATTAGGGTAGGAATTTCATGATAAAGATAAAAATACGAAGCAAATGTGGAGAAAGAAAAAGAAAGCAGCTAATAAAGGAAAGATAGAGGAGAAATGAGAGAGGGGAGGTAATAGGAGGCAAAGAGCGGAGGAAGTTGAAAAAAAAAGATAAAATGACAGAGGAAATAAAGAGCAAGAGAAATACAACAGGAGAGGAAAGTGGCAAGAAGGGAGCAGCTGATAAAGGAAGGAAGTGGAGTGAGAGAAGGGAAGTAATAGTAGTTAGAGAGAGAGAGAGAGAGAGAGAGGAGGTGGTGGAGAGAGGGAGTTACTAAGGTGAAGGGAAGGTCTGAAGAGCACCAAATGAGAAGGGGCTCTAAAATCTGGACATCATTTCGGCTTAACCAGGTGATTAGGAAACGTTTCAGCCACCCCCGAAAAAGTGATATAGGCAAAATTTTTAGTCCTGGGAAAGGAGGATCAGGATGAAGATGAGGGGGTGAAGACAAGATAAAAGGACGATGATGATGATGAGGAGGAGGAGGAGGAGAAGGTGGGTGAGGAGAAGAGGGAGGGGGGGAGAGGTGGAGGAGATAACTAATTCCCCAGCAGAATTTCAATGATTAAAGGAAACGAAAAAAGTAGTATTGATAAAAAGTAGGAATCAAAGAGAAGGTGAATAAATGAAGCTGCCCGGCCCTGTAATGAACAAAATGAATAAGGGATAAAAAAAGATAATTGCAAAAGGGAATAAACGATTTGGTGCCCGTGTAATTATTGCCGGGAATGTTAAAGTAAGAGAGGAAGGAAGATACACTGAAGTATTACAGAGATAGATAGCTCGATCGATAGATAGAAAGATAGATACATACGACGGAAAATTGGGGTAAAGGACAAAGACAATAAATAGATAATTAGACAGGAGAGAGAGAGAGAGAGAGAGAGAGAGAGAGAGAGAGAGAGAGAGAGAGAGAGAGAGAGAGAGAGAGAGAGAGAGAGAGAGAGAGAGAGAGAGAGAGAGAGAGAGAGTAAATTACACAAATTTTTCTGCCAAATCGAATGTATATGTATGTATTTGTGTGTGTGTGTGTGTGTGTGTGTGTGTGTGTGTGTGTGTGTGTGTGTGTGTGTGTGTGTGTGTGTGTGTGTGAGATATAAACCTTACATAACTTCTTGGTATTACTTCTAGTTTATAGGAATGATACTACACTTCATTGAACCACAAATACTATTATCATAATTATTATTATTTTTGTTATTATTATTATTATTATTATTATTATTATTATTATTATTATTATTATTATTATTATGATTATGATTATTATTATTATTATTATTATTATAATTATTATAATTATTATTATTATTATTATTATTATTATTATTATTATCATTTTATTTTTTACTTCGCAGCCTATTGCGCCGTTAGGCTTCCTCACTGGTGAGTCCTGATGGTCGGCCCAGTCCGTTGTGGCGCAGGCGAGTGTTTTTAAAGTGGCGCCATCTTGCATTGGCTCATACTGCCCATCTTTGAGCCTCTCCTTGGAGAGGTTATCTAGAGTCCGGGTTGATAGGTGGTCTTCAGGGCAGCATGTGGGTAGTCTTAGGCCACTCGGCGGTGAATGAAAAATCCCAGCTGTGTACCGGCCAGGATTCGAACCGACGTCCCTCCTGGATTTCCCGAACGCGACGCCGGCACGCTACCACTCGTATTATCGATCCTATCAACTACCCTTGGTTAGTGACGTCACAGCGCTATTAAAAATAACGTTAGGCACAAGGCACATTCTCAAGGCTGCTAGACCTAAACTCTCTCTCACACACACACACACACACACACACACACACACACATCTCCCACACGCACAAGTGGCCACGTGTTTGTTTAGAGCCAAGACAAACGAAGCTATTTATGGTCGTTTGATCCAGCGGCCACATTCGTCCCGTTAAAATGCTGGAAAAACACTCCTTGTTCTCTTGCTTCTTCTACTCCTCTTACTACTGGCGGCTCTCAAAACTTTACCTCATCTCCTCCCCCTCCCCCTCCTCGTCCACCCTTGACAGGCCTCTCCCAACACGCTTTGTTTATTATATCTACCAGAGAAGACCGGAGTGACCACAGACTTCTAAAATATGGAAACACAAAGGATCCGAGAGCTTTTATTGTCCCGGATAAAAACCTACTATATTTTTTCTCTTTTTGGAGAGGAGGAGAAGAAAGGAACATTATCTTGCGTTGATTTAAATGTGTGTCCCATTAGTAAAAATGCTGAAAAGACACGCATCTTGTTATTGTTACTCCTCCTTCTGTTCCTGTTCCTCCCCCTCTTCCTCCAACTAATAGTCCTCTGTCACATCTCTTTATTTTCTACCACTATGACTAATGACTTATGTGAATACCTAACCGCGTCACTAACAGAGCCGGCCAGTGAGCCTCTTCAATATACGCTACCGACGCTCTGAGGGCGCGAACATAGAATAAAAAGAACAAGTGATGGCACATTTCTAAAATATAAAAGTAAACAAAGGACGGTTGGTATTTGCTGAAATCCTTTTGTGTCCATCTTTTCGAGGGGAAAAGGAAAGGAGATCATCGTGCGCAACTCCATAAAAACGAGTCCAGTTAAAATGTTGAAAAAACACTCACTCCTACTCGTCCTTCTCTTCTTCTTTCTCCTCCTTCTCCTCTTCCTCCACTTAGTCCCCTCCCATCTCCCTTTGTCTATTATTTCTATCAGTATGAACAGCGTTACAGAAGACTGCAGTACCAAAAAAAAGGAAAGTGAGTATGGTGGACACTTGTTGTATTACTTGAAGCACCATTACTGCCGCCTTTCTGAAGCTGGCTGAGGAAAACAAGATTATCGCACGCCGTTATGAAAGTTATTGGGCATTACTAATATTACTTGCTGGAATCTCGTACACGGATGGGAAAACGATTTCGCATCCATTATCGAATATAGATAAATTTTCTTGGGCTTTACTAAGGATATTCTCGCATCCTTG
This sequence comes from Eriocheir sinensis, assembly GCF_024679095.1. Taxonomy (NCBI): domain Eukaryota; kingdom Metazoa; phylum Arthropoda; class Malacostraca; order Decapoda; family Varunidae; genus Eriocheir; species Eriocheir sinensis. The sequence continues at coordinate 13,429,029 of NC_066529.1, forward strand.
GAATTGCAGACAAAAGTCACGTTTCGAAAAAAAAAAATAGTACTTTCAGATAAACAGACAAAAAATAAATGTCACCAAGAAGACTTTTATTTTCAAACGAGAAAAGGAAAATATGCATTACCAAGAAAACTTTAAAGAAATTTTAAAAAATCGTCACGAAGAAAATTAATGTACTTTAATAGAACCAAGAGAGAAAAATATATGAAAAGAAAATTATAAAAAAAGAATGGAAAAGTATTTCGCCACCCCCCCCCCCCAAAAAAAAAAAAAAGACATTCCAATTTTAGTGAACCAATAAAGAATATCTTCCCCCCAAAATTATGTCGCTGTAAAAAATATAAACAAACAAACAAAATTTCCAAAGCTTCGACCGCGCACCTCAAGATTATTCAAAGGATTTCTCGTGCGCTCGCGTCGCTCATTCAACAACAAATACATAATTCATAAGTAAAAAAAATATCTAGCGTGAAGAGGAAGCAGGAGTTTATCGCACAGCCAGGACAACACAAGAATATTTACTGATTGTCAAGGAAAACACGAAGAGTCTACGGAAACGACTCGTAAAAAATGCCGATCTCCCAAGCCTCTTATTTTACCACTTCCTCTTCCTGTACTTCTTTTTTTTTTCTTCTTCTTTGTTTACTTCTTTTCTTCTTCTTTCCTTCCTGCTTCTATAACCTCACTCTCTTTCTACCTCTTCTTCTTCTCTTCTCTCTTCCCTTCACATCCATTCCCATACAGGTCATTCACCAATATAGTCAATTTACGGTCTCTCTCTCTCTCTCCTATAAGTCCCATTAAACACAGTCAAGTGGAGTCAGTTCACCTGGACACACACTTCCTGCCTCCCTTCTCCCGCGCTAGCACCTCCATTCTTCCTCTCCCACACTCTCCCATGCTCACCTGGTCAAACCCATTAAGCACACTCAGGTAGTCCACTTCTCCACCTGCCGGCATGCTCTCCCCTTTCAACTCAAGCCCTCTCTTTCTCTCTGTTCCTCTCCCACCTTCCCTCACCCTCACCACTCAACGCTCGCCCCCCTCTCCCTCCTCTCCACCCTTTCGCTCTCTATAACACCTTCCACACACACACACGCGCACACACACACTCCCTCCCTTCCCCTCGCACCTGTCTTACCTGGTCAAAGCCATTAAACACTGTCAGGTTGCCGCCGTCCACCTTCAGACACTTCCTGCCCTCGCCACTCACGTCCTCGTCGGTGAACTTGATTCCCGACAGCGTGGGTATCCGCTTCACGCCCTTCTCCAGGAACTCGCTCATCGACACTGCCCGCGAGAGGGAGAGGAGGAGGATTGTAAGAGGAGTCAGTGGGTGTTCTCAGTGTCATTTTAAATTCATTGTAAGGGGATTGAATGACCTGTTTAATGACACTGCCAACGAGATGAAGCGAAACATATATAAGGGAAGTCAGTGGGAGAGGGAAAGAAGGAAGAGGACTGTAAGAGGAGTCAGTGAGTGATCTCAGCACCATCTGGGTGATCTTAGCGCCATCTTAAATTCACTAAGAGGG
>NC_066529.1:13435560-13465560 GCF_024679095.1 Eriocheir sinensis
GGAAGAAAAGTAAGGGTGAAGGTGGTGATGGATAGAGCGAGGGTGAGGAGAAAAGAGGAAGGGTGTGAGGGATTGTGGAAGGGAGAAGGGGGAACAGTTAGGTATGGGCGGGGTTAGTTAAGAAAATAATTAATTGGTATTAGTGAGGAAGATGTAAGGCGGATGAGTAGGGATGTGTTAGAAAGAAAAGATACAAATTGGGTGAAGTGATCGCATTAGGAGGTAGAAGAAATGAGAAGCAAAGAAGGATATGAATAAAGTTGAAAGGAACGCGAAACAGGAAGAAAATATAAGAAGAGAAACGGTAAGAAAATATAGGAAGAGAAACAGGAAGAAAATATAAGAAGAGAAACGGTAGGAAAATATAGGAAGAGAAACAGGAAGAAAATATAAGAAGAGAAACGGTAAGAAAATATAGAAAGAGAAACAGGAAGAAAATATAAGAAGAGAAACAGGAAGAAAACATAAGAAGAGAAACAGGAAGAAAATATAAGGAGAAATTGAGATTACACGAGAATAACAAGAAAGGGGAAGGAAATAATTTGCCAGAAATGTGATGACAGACAAACAGATCGGAAACACACACACACACACACACACACACACACACACACACACACACACACACACACACACACACACACACACATCCATATACAAAACACACAAATAAACACATACACATTACACACACGTACATACGGACATTTAAAAAAAAAAGAAGGGAAAAGAAAGTGTAAGAAGATAGCTATGGAAGAAAAAGAAGTGTCAAGGAAAGAGAGAAGAAAAGGAAGAGAGGAAACTAAAACATACATATATACCACCGCACACACACACACACACACACACACACACACACACACACACACACACACACACACACACACACAGATAACAATTAATTTGGCATTACTCGCTTCATCGGCCAAACCGTTGTGTTCACCTGGACTTGAAAATTGATCCCTCAGGACGCTCACTTCAGCCCCCGTAAAGCAGTAATATGTCGCCCATTTTACGCTTCCGATGCTTCCATTATCTATGCTAACGACGGACGTACCAGAACACACGGAGGAGGAGGAGTAGGAGGAAGAGGAGGAAGAGGAGGAGGCGGAGGGGGTTAGGGGAAAGGGGAGGAGGAAACAAAGAAGAAGAAAATGAAGAAGAAGACGTGTTTGTCGCTTCAGTTCATGGTCACGGACGTACCAGAACACGCAGAGTAGGAGAAGGATGAAGAGGATGAAGAGGAGGAGGCGGAGAAGGCGGAGGGGGAAGGGGAGGAGGAAACAAAGTAGAAGAAATGAAGAAGACGTGTTTGTCACTTCAGTTCATGGTCTTAATGAAACTTACAGAGTAGCGAACGTCAAATAAAGCCAAGTAATTAGACTCGTGAAACCCTGAAGTAATCACAGCATTCATAGACTGTGACCATCACTCTCGCGGAGGAAGACTTATCAGGTAATGCAGGCACACGTTCATAAATCTTATCGTAAAAGGTAAAGCAGCAAAGAAATAAAGTAATATCCTTTGATGGAAAAATTGATGAATAGACCGCCCATACAATATAAGGAAAGTACAGACACTAAATATTAACGTAATACTAATGCCGGAACTAATATGGACAATGAAAAAAATAATAATAATAACAGTGATAGCAGCAATTGAAAGTATGAATATTTTTTGCTTCATTACATTTTTGTTGATTTTACTGATACTAGTGTCATTAAAGTCATCTTCATTTGTATCAATAAGCAATGAGCAGAAATGCCAATACTTAATCATTGCAATTTTCTCTCATTTTCTCGATAAAGTCTGCTGAAAAATTATGTTTGTTAATTACGGAGTTTGCTATTTCTGTGGTCATTGTTGTTGTTGTTGTTGTTGATGCTGTTGTTGTTGTTGTTACTGTTGTTATTGTTGTTGTTTTTGTTGTTGTCCCTCACTCGAAAGGTCCAGGAAGACACATACATATTCCTTCACGGCCAGACGCATGCAGATGAACACACACACACACACACACACACACACACACACACACACACACACACACACACACACACACACACACACACACACACACACGCACACACGCAAAAGGAAGGAAAACAAGTCTAACCCGCGATACAGACACAAATAAAAAAAAGAGAAAAAAACAACAGACTCTGACCTCGACGGACATAAAGCAGATGTTTTCCTCCACCACCACCCAGTCCTCCTCCTCCTCCTCCTCCTCTGTTAGTTATTCCACTCAAGGCAGCCTTAGTAGGGGAGGGTGGAAGGGGAGCCGCATCTTTCCCATCCCGTCGGAATAGTTGGCCAGACGACGCGCCCTGTATGGCATATCACTCAGAAGGAGGAGAAGGAGGAGGAGGAAACATGGAAACATGGACTAGCAGGCAGCAGAAAGCCTGTTGGCTCATTACTAGGCTGCCTGCGTTCAGTGATTCAATCAATCCGTTTGCCATAGGAGTGGCTTGCAGGGAAGGATTAAAGCACTTGTGTATCTACTCTTGGGAGCGTTCAGTTCACTCCCGATGCAGCAAAGTGGCGATCAATGCGTTTCTTGAAGGAGTTGATGGTCTCTGCGCTAACCACTTCTGCAGGAAGGCTGTTCCAGTGGCGAACACTCTATTCGAGAAATAACTCCTGCCGATGTCGGTATTGCATCGCCTTGCTTGAATTGTTTTTCCGCTGTTTCTTGTTCTCAGGTTGGTTTGTAGCGTGAAGAGTTTGGAGTGATCAACGTTGCTGAGCTTGTTCAGGTACTTAAAGACTTGTATCATGTCTCCCCGCAGTCGTCTCTTTTCCAACGTGAAGAGGTTGAGTCGCTCGAGTCGCTCTTCATAGGGCTTCGTCCTCAGTGATGGTATCATCTTCGTGGCGCGGCGCTGTACTCTCTCAAGTAATTCAATGTCTTTCCTGTAATTAGGAGACCAGAATTGCACTGCGTATTCCAGGTGGGGCCTTACCAGCGAATTGTACAAGGATAACATAACTCCCGGCGTCTTGTATTCGAAGTTCCTCGCTATGAACCCAAGCATTGTATTGGCTTTCTTACAGGCGGACTTGCAGTGTTTTATTTGTTTCAAGTCACTGCTGATGGTGACCCCGAGGTCTCTTTCCTCTTGCACAACATGTAGTGGTTCGCCACCCATGTGGTATGTGTGGTTGCTGTTTCTGGATCCGGGAGGAGGAGGAGGAGGAGGAGGAGGAGGAGGAAATGAAGAAGAAGAAGAAGAAGAAGAAAAAGAAGAAGAAGAAGAAGAAGAAGAAGAAGAAGAGCACACAGAGGGAAAAAAGTAGGAAAGGCACACAAAGAGAAGGAAAGCATGTGTGAAGGGCGACGACGGAATGTCGGGTTGCACGGGAAGAAGACGTAGAATAATTGGGTATTGGAAGGGAAATAACCGATAAAAGAGCTTGACTAATACGATTGATCGATGACTTGTGCAGGATTATTCACGCGTCTCTTCATCATCATCACCATCACCATCATTGTATTGTGAAGGGCTGAAGTGACAAAAGACCGGTGCGTTTTATCATCGGGGTCGGAAAAATACCGCAGTTGACAGCGCTGTCTGATCTAATGAGTTGTTGAATATCCTATATGCTGGTAATGGAGATGGTTTCTGTACTGGGTCCTTATCTGTCCCTCTCACATTTGTCTTCATCAGTGTTCGAAGATTCAGTTTTATTTACTTCCATTAGTTGTTATTGAAAGGTTAAGTTTTTTTTTTTTTTTTTTTTTTAACTGGGACTTCGTGACTAGAAGACTGCAGGTGAGTTGAATTAAGGGTTGAAAGGAGGATTATTCGAATATATTCACTTTCACCTTAGGGGAAATTTAGAATCTGTTAAAACCTCATAATTTGGTACAATAGAATACAATTCAAAAACAGTCTTCCAGAACCTAATTTGCAATGAGTAGTCAGTAACACACACACACACACACACACACATAGCCCCCACCCACGGCCAACAGAATAGACTTATTCTCTCGGCCTTGTCCCCACCCAGCCTGTTACACGCGAATCGATCATATTATCTTCACACCACTATAATATACTCTGCCTATTTGTAGCTTGCAACTGGCTCATAGGCTGCTTTTGTAAGCTCGTCGCTGACCGGACATCAGCCTGAGGCAGCCTTCACCCACACATCATGGAAACTAACCTCGCCACACTACTATAATAGTTTTATTTTTGTTGCGTAATACATATTTGCTTTCTTCATCACTGGACATAAGAAAGATTCCAGATTATGACTCTCTGTAAAGCAACTCAAATTGACTAAGAATAAAGGAAATAATGCGAGTTGAAATCAAAGACGATGGTGTTAACAGATTTTTGGAAAGTTAGAAAGGTAAGGAGGTAAGCAAGCTTTTAAACAAAGTTGTAGGTGGTGGACGCGTGGTTTCGTACCGTAAAAGTACATATAGCCTAACATTGCAATTTAATAAGTTCGTATAAAAGCTTGCTTACCTCACTTTCTTTTAAACGTATCGATAATCTGTTAATATCATCATATTCAGGAGAATTTTCTTCATCAAATGGCATTGTTTATTTCTAATGTAGCTCAATAATTTTATGAAAAATTGGCATGGAATAAAAAGCGGTATAAACATTTATAAACCCGTCTTTGACTTCAACTCGCATTATTTCCTTTATTATTAGTCAATTTGAGTTGTTTTAAAGACAGTTATAATCTGCAATTTTTCTTCTGTTCGATGATGAAGAAAACAAGTATGTATTACGCGACATGAGTTGGCTACGAAGCATAAAAGCAAAACTTGTAGTGTGGCGAGGTCTTCCCATGATGTGTGGAGGACGAGCTTACAAAAGTAGCCTATGAGCCAGTTGCAAGCTACAAATTGACAGAGTAAAGTATCCCCTTACAAACAAACGTACACACATACACACCAAAACTCAAATACTGAACCTTCTTATCACCATGACCCACAAAGAGAGAACCGTATTTAAACCAACAACTGTATAGGACACCAAAACAACCCCTCCTGCAGTAGCACCGTCAGCAGCTTCGTACACTCACCAGGTCATGGGTGTCCTTGAGGCATCCCGCGCCGCACTGCACGATCACAACAGGCACGTCCGCGCGACACGCCAGCCACGCCTCCGCCACGGCCTTCCGCTCCGGCAACATCATCGACATGCCCTCGCCAGCCGTGCCGTTGACTGTGGAAGTGACGATGTATGTGTTAAGTAGTGAGAAGGTGAGGAATGAGAGACTTGAACTACGAGGAGGGAGAGTGTGAGGGGTGGAGGGACGGAGAGACAAAGGAGCGAGGGATGGAAGTATGGTGGAAAAATAGAAGAAAATGTATATAAAAATGAGAACGAAAAGGAAAGCTTAGGCAAGGGGCAAAGAGGGATAGACAAGAAAATAAAAGGAGGAAGGATGTTACAAGAGTCAGTGGAGAGGGATGGAGTGGTAAAGAGGAGAGAGTTACAGGAAAAGAGAGAGAACAGTAAGAAGTAACAAAGAGAGGCAGGAAGGAAGAAAGGAGGAAGAGACAAGACAGCAAATGACGGGGAGGCGGGAATGAAATATCATGAAGGAAAGAGGGATGAGAGAAGCGTTAGAGGAGGAGGAGGAGGAGGAAGGTACAGAGAGGAAAGAGATTAAGGATAGAAAGAGAAAAAGAAGGGATGACGAAAAATCGGCGACGACAGAGGAAAAAGAGAAAAGTAGAGTCCTATGGGGAGAAGGAAGGAGAGGAGTAAGGAAAAAGGTGGAAAGGAGGGATGATAGAGGAGCAGCGGGGGGTAAAAAAACAAAAAGGAAAGTAGGAAGAAGAAAAAGACGAAGGTAGAGTCATTTGGGGATGAGGAGAAAGATACAAAGCTAGGAATAGTGAGGGAGGGACACATGATCTATAGAGGCGGAGGGGTGGGAGGAGGGTACGAAGGAGGGAAGGGGCGGCGGGGAAACAGGAATCCTTTGTTGGGTCTTAACACGTGTCGCAGTCAGGTGTGAGGGAAGACTAAGGGCACGGGTCGATGGGGGATTGGCAAACGATACTTCACACGCTGGCTGCATGCACGGCCAACAATACTGTATCGACTCGGGACGGTGTGTGGGTCGGCTTCGTCAGTCATCCCTATCTTCTCTTGTCTGTGTCTTATTCATGCCGCTGGATATTACGATGTTGATGTAACTGCTGCTGTTGTTGTCGCTGCTGTTATTACTACCTTTATTATTGATGTATATTACTTTTACCCCCACCATCATTTTGCATGTCTTAGGAGTATCTGCATTTTTATCCGAAGCAGATTTTGATTTTACAGCACAAGGGGGAACGAAACTTAGCAATACTTTCTGATAAAATCCTTAAAGCCTTCCAACACGTAATATCCACATACCGCCCTCATCCACGAGCACGCACACACGCACGCACGGACAAACTCCATCCCCTCACACACAGAGGTGAGGGATGAGCCGTACAGGCCACAATACCTATCTTTCATCACTGAACAAATCTGCGTATCTCGCCGCCACACCTGAGCCCGCCCACAAAGCACCTGCTTGCATTACACGACCTGCCATAGCCCGGGAAAATGCGAGGCGGCGAATTTGTAAAAGGTAAGTAGATGGGAAAGAATAATAAAAGAAATGCAAGGCGGTGAATGTGAGAAAAGTAAATAAATGGGAAAGTATAATAAAAGGCATGGGAGGTGGAGAGGTGGAGAAAGTAAATAAATGGGAGAGGATAAGGAAAGTAATGCGAGGTGGAGAATGTGGAAAAAATAAATACATGGTAAATTATAACAAGAGAAAAGGAAGGTGGCGTGTAGGAAATATGAAATGAAGAAACGGATAAATAATGTGTGGTTTACCGAAGAGATTTAAACATGCCGTAAAAATTAAAAGAAAAAAAAAAGAAAAGGCGAAGAGGTTGACACAAAAAATACACAGAAAACATGAAAAATCAGGAGGTCGTCATGGATAAAAAGAGCAGAAATAAAAAATAAAATAAAAACGTGCACCTGAGTAGAGAAAAAATCACACAAACGAAAAGAGAGGAAAAAATACTATCATAGAAAAGTATCACGTGTATGAAATAAAATGAAAAAAAAAAGACCCAAAATATTACGGGTAACTATTTATTATTCACCTGGGCTCAAATATTTCACCAGTCTGTGATCTAATATTTACTAATTACGCTCATTATTCTCAGAGCCGCCATAAGCCTCGCTGAATTAATTATTTGTGCAGGGAAAGGTGAAAATATGAACAAAAGAGTAAATGAATTGATGAAGGATGATAAAAGGCAGCATGAAAAGAAGGAATTAAGTGCAAGCAAGTCCATTATTAAGCATGACCAAGGAAGGCCACACACACACACACACACACACACACACACACACACACACACACACACACACACACACGCACACATAAAAAAATAGTCCCAGGTGCTTCAATTCCCACACCTTACAACTCCTATCCCCACCTCCACACAGCCCCTCCCCCCCCCCCATTGCTACCTTCCCCCCACTCACCACCATCATCAAAACCTTCGCGGGGTAACAGCTGCAGCTTCCAAAGTATGCTGATAAACGCGGGGTGAGAGCGAGTGTGGGATAAAAGATAACCGATAAAAGAGAGAGAGAGAGAGAGAGAGAGAGAGAGAGAGAGAGAGAGAGAGAGAGAGAGAGAGAGAGAGAGAGAGAGAGAGAGAGAGAGAGAGAGAGAGAGTGAGAGAGAGAGAGAGAGAGAGAGAGAGAGAGAGAGAGAGAGAGAGAGAGAGAGAGAGAGAGAGAGAGAGAGAGAGAGAGAGAGAGAGAGAGAGAGAGAGAGAGAGAGAGAGAGAGAGAGAGAGAGAGAGAGAGAGAGAGAGAGAGAGAGAGAGAGAGAGAGAGAGAGAGACGGACAGACATGCAAAGACAATAACGGGGTGAGAAATAAAACAGACAAAAATTATAAAAAAATACATTGATACAGACAGACAAACCAACAGACAGACCAACAGACATCCAGATAGTGAGACAGACACAGAGACAATCATGTGTGGGCGACTAGGTAAAAATAAACAGGCTTAATGATCTCATCTTGAATGTTGTTTTTCATCATTAGCCTTAAGTGGAAAACCTATTTTCGACCTGTCTGTTTTTGTAGATTATAGGTCAGGTAAGGTCAATCGATCTACCTCTGTTTGTCTGTCTGTTTGTGTAGCTTTGTCTGTCTGTCTGTCTGTATAGCTTTGTCTGTGTAGTTTTCTGCCTGTTTATTTACCTTGTTTCCTGTCTGTCTGTCTGCCCTTGTAGTTTTCTGTTTAGCTGTCTACTTAGTTTTGCTTGTCTTTCGGCGTGGTTATCTGTCTATGTGTCTTTTTTGTGTGTGCGTCTGTCTGTAGGTCTGTCTTTCTGTTTGTCTGTCTGTCTGTCTGCCTGTCTGTCTGTATGCCTGTTTGTCGGTCAGTCAGTCAGTCAGTCACTCTCTCTCTCTCTCTCTCTCTCTCTCTCTCTCTCTCTCTCTCTGCCATGATTAATATGCACATTCACATCCCCAAGAGAGAACAATCAGGCCACCCAGCCGTTCATTTATCTCACGGGCCCGTAAATAAAGGGCTACCTGGGGAAACTTGCGGAAGGTAAACTGTGGCGACTCTGAGGTCAAAGCAGCCGTGAGTCGAGGGTGAGGGTCATTGCTCCTGTAAACCCACGGCCCAACGAGAGAGAGAGGGAGGTAATGAAGGGGTTGGTTATACTGGTAAACCTACATCATTTATTTTTATGGTTATATGCGTACTGTTATGGCATTTTAATGTGTGAGTATTGTATCTATTAACAAGTAACATGAAAATATAGAAAGTAGGGTGGTGGTGAAATACTGGTTAAGGAAAGTAAACAATGAAAATAAGTGAGGAATTAGGTAAAAAAAATAATCCACAAAAACTAGGGAAGAGTCAAGAGAGAGTAGGTAAAAAAATTGATAAGAAAATAATCTTCAAAAAAAATAAAAACATAAGGATGAGTTAATAGAAAAATGGTGAAGAAATTTGATGCTCAACAAAACATCAAAATAAATATCTTTACTGGAGGAAGATTAAGCGAGACCAATGAGTGGATGAAGGAGTGATACTTATGGAAGAAAGAGGGGTGATGGGGTGCTTTAAAAATATAAAAATGCCGATACGAGAGAGATGTGGGAGAGGCAGTCTGAATCCGTGACGATAGTGCTGGGAGGGAGAGCAGAAATTATGAGTACCTAAAAGAGAAAATTAAACTAGGGCGTCACACACACAGGGAAGAGATGGTTAAGGGCAAGATGGAGGAGGTAATAAAGAACATAAATATTAAAGCCCCTTAACATTGACGGTACAACGGCATAAATGATGAACTATAGAGGATATGATGCAAGGTTGATGCTGTGGACGTGTAATTCTGTATGGAACCTGATGCCCATCCTTCGGTCTCCCTACTATACATCTTCTTGTCCAATCCTTTAAGCTTTTCTTTACTCCTGATCATCAATTTATGCTTCTCTTTCCATAACACTGCCGTCATATCATCCTCCTCTCCGTCTTCCTCTTCCTCTTCCTCCTCTTCGTCTTTCTCTTCCTCCTCCTCCTCCTCCTCCTCCTCCTTTCTCTTCATCTTTGGCATTTTTACGTTCCGTTCGAGCAAAACACGTCAATTAATGGTCTAAATTACGAGAGGACGAGATTTATAACGAGAGAGAGAGAGAGAGAGAGAGAGAGAGAGAGAGAGAGAGAGAGAGAGAGAGAGAGAGAGAGAGAGAGAGAGAGAGAGAGAGAGAGAGAGAGAGAGAGAGAGAGAAACACACACAGACAAGTACGTAAATATGTATAGACAGACACATTCAGAGACAGACACACAGAAAAAACAGAAAGGGAAAGACAAAGAGATACACATACTGACAGAAAAGGAAAGACACAGATACACACAGACAGACAGAAAGGGAGTGACAGAGAGAGATACACAGACAAACAAAGACAATCGTACACCGATATACATATTTCAATTGGATATAATCAGTATAGCTGTGGCACAATACATTCCACGTCGTTAATTCCTCGGTTGTAAATGATTCAGAATTTTATACATGTCTGTTATATTGTATTAACGCATTTCAGTGTTTATTTATTTATTTACGTTTCCCCCTCTGTTATTAAATTTCAACACCTGAGTAATATCAAGGTAGGGGAGCATTTTTTTTCGCTTATATCTTTTCTTACTCTCCATAGATAACATTTTTTCTATTTTGTTTGATTTGGTGTTCTCTCTCGCTGAATATCGTTTTACTATTTTTTGTGCATGGCCATATTTTCTGGTGTATATTACTGGATGTACCTACTTGTCTATTTACTTTAGCTCTATGCTGCCCGTTGGATCGCTTGTTGAAGAGAAGGCAAACACTCGCCTCAGTACAATTACTCTCCGGTTCGGAAATGTATTTGATGTGATCTCACCCGTTGGAGCGCCGCTAAATGGACGTAGAGATCTGAGCATTGATACGTGTATGTATATCTATCCATCGGTTGATCTATTTCCACCATCCGGTATTTCACACACACACACACACACACACACACACACACACACACACACCTGTACTCACCCCACACCCCAGTCACACCTACAGCCTTCAGGTGAGCGGCGTACGGCTTCACCAGGTCCAGATCGAGGGAGCTGCGGAGGGACAGGGAGGTAAGGTGAGGCGAGGGCGGGGAAGGATATCGCTACCACCACCATCATCTTCATCTTCACTACCTTCTTCTTATTCACCACCACCATCTCCTTCACTTCTTCCTTTATCACCTAAATTTCCTAACATGTGCTTCTCATCATTCTATCTTATTTATTAACCTCATGCGTTTTGACTTCTTATGATTTACCTTTTTGCATACCTGTTCAACTTTCCCTTTTTTCTCATATATCGGTGTTTTTGATGATAATTATTCTTCCCTTTACTACATTGGTCAATTTTCTCTCTGTCTTCCCTTGCCATTTCTTTTTTTATCCTTATTTGACAATCTCCCATGTATTCATCCATGTGTTTTCCCTTAACTCTCGATGTTTATCCCACTAATCAACAGTGTCAACATCAACCGTAAGTCATAGTACACCTACTCCTCATACTCTATCTTATCATCTTCCTAATCAATCCGTCTGTTTTTTTTGTTTTTGTTTTTCATCTCCTTCACTTCACCGCACAACTCTTACTTTGCTTTCCCGACAACCTTTTCGAACCTCTCCTTTCATTTCTCACTTTATCATCTGCTCATACACCTTAACATCTACCTTTCTTTCTACACATCTTTCCTCCATTTCTTCCTCCAGCTTTCTTTTTCTTCATCTGTCACCTCACTACCTCTGCCCAAGCTTCCCCGACAACCTTTTCGAACCCCTCCACTCATTCCTCACTTTATCATGTATCTTCCACCATCTCTCCCTCTGTCTATCTTCTCCCTCCACACATCTTTTCTTCATTTCTTCCTCCAGCGTTCCCTTCACCCCTTACCCATCATCCTTGAACGGAGTGAAGGTGGGCGCCATCATGCCCTTGAAGGGAAGACGAATCTGCCGAGACTTGAGAGAGAAGGAATAAGAGAGAGAGAGAGAGAGAGAGAGAGAGAGAGAGAGAGAGAGAGAGAGAGAGAGAGAGAGAGAGAGAGAGAGAGAGAGAGAGAGAGAGAGAGAGAGAGAGAGAGAGAGAGAGAGAGAGAGAGAGAGAGAGAGAGAGAGAGAGAGAGAGAGAGAGAGAGAGAGAGAATTATGAGCTCCGTCGAAATATATAATATTTTGTGTGTCAGTATCTCAAGGTATGTGACAGTCTCCCATGGAAGAACGCAAGGCGGTGGTGTAATCTTACCATTTTCTTTCACTGATTCTCCGCTTCGATGCGCCGTGAAGTCAAATTTGTCTGGAAAGTAAAAAAAATAAATATACAAAAATTGCTTTCAGTGTGCATACAGTCAATAACAGCACAAAAAATATCAATAACAACACTACCACTATTACTACTACTACTCTTACTACCTCTACTACTACTACCACCACTACTAATGATAAAAAATAAAAAACAAACAAACAAACAAAAAAAATAAAATAATAATAATAACAATAAAGAAATCATGCATTTAAAATATCAGAGAAACACTTCATGCAATTAGTTATATACATAGAAGAAAAAACACGTGAAAAAAATCTAAGTGTAGCTACATTCCGTGCAAAAAGCAGAACAGGAAACTGCCAGCGACGGTTTAGTGAACATAAAATAAAATAATATGAGTAAATAATATCACTAAAACAGTATGAGCGTGAATAATCAGCTTTTCTACGGATCTCTTCTCCATCTTATCGACCTCCTCCTGATTCTGCTGATAACGACTACCCAGCGACCACACGCCTCGTTTAGCTGACTGGGACACTACATTCACCCCGCCGGGTTTGGCGAGGCACACACGGACTCGCTAAATGAGTGGCGTCCGCGCTGCCTCTTCCGGCGATATGAATACTTAATTAGGCGGGGAGAGAGAGAGAGAGAGAGAGAGAGAGAGAGAGGCTGATCCATTCTCCGTAAATCATAATGTTTGTCTTGTTACTGAGCCGCACTCTCTCTCTCTCTCTCTCTCTCTCTTTCATACCTAAATTTCATCATCTTTATCATATTATCTTTTCTCTCATCTAAAATGGATTAGCACGAACAACCACACTCACCCACCCACACACCCACAACCACACACACACACACGCACACACACACACACACACGTCCACTCACACACACACACACACACACACACACACACACACACACACACACACACACATCACAGATTCTCAGCATAAGTCAAGTAACTATTCGTCAAAATCAAGCTAGTGGTATTAAACATTCCCCGAAGACTTGATATAATGTAAATCTGAACACACTTTCTTTTGAGCCATAACAACCAATGAAAGCAGCACAAGGGGACAAAATCGCTCATTAATCGCTGCCTCAAGAAAGTAAAATAAAGTAAAAAAAAAAAAAAAAGCTCTGTTCACTACGTAAGAAACACCCATTTGAAAGACGAACAAAATAAGGAGAAAAAAAACATATCCTAAATCATTTCACCGGCCACGCACACATCCGACAAGGAGTTGTGGGCCCTTCCATGGGTAGTTTTATGACTCAGGTGGTAGTGTGTCAAGGTCTGTGTCATAAAGGTGGAAAGATAACGCTTATGAGAATCCGATTTATCTCTTTTTCAACCTTTCAAATCAGAGGCGAATTGAGATGATGTGGGAGATGGATCAAGGCCTTGGGTGAATGCGTCTGAGAGTACCGATCAGTGAACCAACCAGACCTGTTAGGCGTACGTACCGCGATGCTGCCAACCACACACTGCGCCTCGGACAAACAAGCTTAGTAGAACAGCCGTCACGTCTCCCAGCACCCAGTTACTACCCCTTGGACACTCTCACCCTGACTCCATCACTTTCTCCCTCCCACTCTCCCTCCCTTCGGCGGTTAACTATCATGTTGCTACCCTCTCCTCATATCCACCTCTTCATCATTCTTATTTATTTTTCAGTGCATTTCTGCCGCTCTTTTATATTTTCTGGTTTCATTTTTCTATTTTTCTCCTTTTGCCACGCTCCATTTCCTCCATGTCAAAGTTACGTATCTCTCCTTTATTCCCTTTCTTGGCAACTCTTCCCTCCTGGCACCTCTCCTCTCCCCTTCCTCTCCCTCTCCCCTTCTCTGGCTCCGCCCCGCCCCCTTATCTCCCTCTCCCTCGTATTCTCCGTCTGTTTGTCCTCGCATTCCTTCCCTCTAATATTCTCGTCTGCTTTAGTCATCAAGGTCAGGGCTCACTCTCCGTTTTCTCTCGGTAACTGACCTGGGGTAACTCTTCTGTTCGTCTTCACGCGCCCTCGCCACCCCTCACATCATTTCCAGGTATTAGGGCAGGTGAAGGGGAGGAACACAACACGTGACTTTACTGATGCGCAGGTGAGAGGGGGGCTACGTTGCGTCACCTGCCCGCTAGATGCTCGGTTATCACGAACTCAGGGCGGGAAGACGTGAGGAAGCACCGCCTGTCTGTTATTGATCATGAAATTTAGTGTTATCATCGTGACCTTCACCTTCTGAGTCCTACCTCCCTCTCTCTCCCTCCCTCCCTCCCTGTCTGCTTTCCCTTCCCTTCCTTCACATCGCTTTTCCTGCCCTCGTGTACATACGTTTGTTTGCTCTCTTTATAATATTTTGTAGAAGTATTATTGTCATTATTATTATTTCTTCTCGACTAATTGATTATATTATTGAGGGTTCCCTTACTCTACGTAGTTTCCATCTCTTCCGTTGAAAAGAAAATTAATAATGACATAATAATGATTACAAAAGATCCTACTACATTATGCATTCTCTCTCTCTCTCTCTCTCTCTCTCTCTCTCTCTCTCTCTCTCTCTCTCCCCACATAATAGCAGCCTTCTGACCCTATTCCCTTGTCTCATACACCTTCATTTTCATTTTTATATTACTTTCTCTTTTCTTTACACGTGTACCCTCACCCCTCATCCTTTACTTCTATCCCTGATTAAGCTAGCTGCGCCTAACTTCTTTACTTTCCCCCTTGCTACCTTTTCCTCACCTGCTCTTCTATAACCAAAGTCAGGTAATGTAATCAGAGGTAACTTGCTCCTACCAATGTCGTGATTACAGGTGAGTCGTGGCCAAAAGTGTACAAGTAGGGAAGGTATAGCTGATTAAGATGTCATTTGTGCTGGTCCCAGAGCAAGGAGTACTAATTAGAAGGAGGGCAGGTAGAGCCGTGATTAGATGAGAAAATTGACAAAGAATGTGAAGGCAGAGGAGGAGGAGGAGGAGGAGGAGGAGGAGCAGGAGGAGGAGGAGGAGGAACAGGAGGAAAAGGAAGAGAAGGTAAAGGAGGATAATGTAAAGGAGGTGAAGGAAGAGGAAGTAAAGAAGAAAGAAAAAGGAGAAGGAGGAGAAGGAAGAGAAAATGAAAGAGGAGATGAAGAAGGAGGAAGTGAACGAGGAAGAGGAGGAAATACGATAGTGCATGCACCAGAAAGTCCCCTGCTCATAACGAGGCTGCCTGCTCTCTTAATTTAATATATTCGTCAGCCACTTCGGTGACCAGGAGAACAGGTGAAAGCACTTGCTGTACGTATGTAAGAGAACTTTATATCCAATAGTTTAGCAACGAAATTATAAAAAAAAATCTCACTAAGGAGGTTTGCTGAAAATTCGTGCCAAATGCGTATGACTCGCTTGGAAAAGGGAGGAGGAGGAGGAGGAAAACACAGAAAATTTAAGTAAAAGAATGAGGTGTGTGTGTGTGTGTGTGTGTGTGTGTGTGTGTGTGTGTGTGTGTGTGTGTGTGTGTGTGTAAAGATAGCATAGTTATTTTGTAAGTCTTATGAACTTTATGCACATTCAGTTTTTTTGTATATATTTTTTTCTTTCCACAGTCTTTCCTTCCTCCCGTTTCACCTGTTTCAGTAATCTCTCTGCCATGCATAATCTTGCTATATTATTCAGATCAGCTCTTCCCTCTCCATTTTCCTTCCCGTATAATTCCTCAATATTTATTCTTCCTTTCGCCAACATCTATGATTAAAATATATGTAGTTTCTGTACAGCACATCCCATGATTTAAAAAAAATTCCCCGCACTGCCTGAGCATGTAACAATAATCTATATATTAATACGCTTGTACCTTCCTTCCTTCCTCCGTGTGTCACGCCATGGTATCCTTGGTTACAGCCTCGACCCCGTTATCTCGGACATATCGACAGCCTCGACCCCATTATCTCGAACGTATCGACAGCCTCGACCCCGTTATCTCGAACACATCACCAGAATCGACCCCGTTAGTGCCAGCACACCAACAGTCTCGACCCCGTTATCCGGCCTTAGGATCATAGCTGCACATTTTGACTTGGTATCATATCTACACGTTGACTGAAGTTTCGTTCGTTCCTCCGGCCTTGGTATCGTAGCTACACATTTATATACCTACTCATTGAATGTAGCTTCGTTCGTTCGTTCCTCCGGCCTTGGTATCATATCTACACATTTTGACCAAATTAAAAAGAAGGAGGAATAACACCAAAAGAAGCACCACAGTTTGCATCAGCGACCCCGTTTTCTCGAATACACCAATAGCCTCGACCCCGTTAGTGCGATTAAGAGGTTTAGAATAGGTTTAAGAAGAAATGGAAAAGGATTACGAGTTTTAGATGATGATTAAGAGGTTTATAAGAGAATTAAAAGGAAACGGAAGAGTATTACGAGTTTTAGAAGAGGATTAAGAGATTTAGAAGAGGATTAAGAGGAAGAGGATGAGGATTCCTTTTCCTATTTATTTTGTGTATAT
Source organism: Eriocheir sinensis (assembly GCF_024679095.1). Classification (NCBI taxonomy): domain Eukaryota; kingdom Metazoa; phylum Arthropoda; class Malacostraca; order Decapoda; family Varunidae; genus Eriocheir; species Eriocheir sinensis. Next base: position 13,451,934 of record NC_066529.1, read on the forward strand.
TAAGTATTAATCTATATTTGGATGAATCATGAAGCTGCTACATATGTTTGTATTATAGTTATGATTTTTTTTCGACTTACACTTTTTCCCGTTTTTACTGTTTTTAAACCTTGTCTGTGACCAACTCTTGAGACATATATTCTTATCCATGCATGCAAATGTAGATTATACTATGTACTATTAGAAAATGGAAGCAGATTGTCAATAAGAGTTATGAAATTCCTTCCATATCGATTTGAGGTCCGAAAAAACTCGTTTTGAGATACAGGGTTTTTTATTCAAACATCTTATATTTCCTCCTTCCGCCATAGTTTTATTTACTAAATTAACTCTATATAACACAAAAAATGGGCATTATTTTATATACAATTGTTAATTTCAAGGTCACCAGGGTGGTGTCAAAATTCAGTGAGCTCCACCCTCATTAGCATCACAATTTTTTATAGTGATGATACTTTTCTGGCAAGCAAAATGACATTTTGATCACCCTCAGTAGGAGGTGGTACAGGTGGCAATGGAACAGGGCGAACAAATGCTACTCAGGAATGGAGCTTGCAGTTCAAAGTAGCACATGAAATGGTGGTGGAGGAGTGGATGGTGGTACAGGTAGTGGTGGTTGTGTAGGTGGTGATGTAGAGGTATATGAAGGAGGAGGTGGTGGTGGTGAAGGGGAGGCAGTGATGGTGGAAGCGTTGTCATCATCGGTGTCCTTAGTCCATCTCTCTTTCGTGTATGTGCATTCTCTCTTCTTCTTAATGTCTATAATCTTATCAGCTACTTCGACTTCCTTCTTTACTTTATTCCCTTTTCTTTGTTCATTTTTCATCTCCCTTCACAAATATTCTTAGGGGTCTGCAATCCTCATTTCCCTCTCCCCATTCCAATCTCATCTCCTTGCATTCTTTGGGTCTTCGTTTCTCTTACTTTTCTGAAATCATCCTTGCATCTTTCTCTGGGCTCCTTCTCTAACTCCCTCCCTGGCTCCCACCTGACCCTTCCCTCCCTCCAATCATCCTCTTCCTCATCCCTTCTTTACTGTGCTTTCTTCATCTCTCCTTGTGATCCCTCTTGCGCTCCTTTCCTCCTTTCTAACCTCCGCTCCGGCAGCATTCAACAAACTCACTCACTCACTCACTCACTCTCTCTCTCTCTCTCTCTCTCTCTCTCTCTCTCTCTCTCTCTATCTCTCTCTCTATCTATCTATCTATCTTAAACACACACACACACACACACACACACACACACACACACAAACAAACACACGCGCAGAGCATACTGCCGCAAAACCTTAAATTGATTTGCGCAAAGGATTAGACGCATAAATGTAAATAATACAAGCAAACTCAAGCTCAATAAATTGGCGTAACTATAAAAAGATGGAGAGAAAAAGCGTCACCATCACCACTTTATCCATATCACCAGCGTCTAGGATATGAGTAAAAGGCAAGGGAAGGGGAGTCACGAGAGCTACAGAGTACAGACAGTTAAAAGAAGAGAGGAAGGAGGGACGGAAAAAAGGAGGGAAGGAAGGAAGGAAGGGAGAAATAGGGAAGGAAGGAAGGAAAAAAAGAAAGGAAGGATGGACGGAAGAAAGAAAGACAGACAGAAAGAAAGGAAGGAAGGAAGGAAGGAAGGAAGGAAAGGGGGGAAGAAGGAAGGAAGGAAGGAAGGAAGGAAGGAAGGAAGGATGGATGGATGGATGGATGGTGGGAAGGAAGGAAGGAAATAAGAAAGAAAGAAAGAAATGAAGAAAGGATGGATGGATGGATGGAAGGAAGTAAGGAATAAAGGAAGGAAGGAAGGAAGGAAGGAAGGAGGTAAGGAAGGAAGGACGTTTAAGGAAAGAAAGCTAGTCATTAAAATCACGACCCATCTCAGAAGTTGCGCCCTTTACTCTAAACATAATTAACAACAATGTGTTTTAGGTATGGTCACAGTAACGTAGGAGGGGAAGGAGAAAGATAGAAAGGCAGACCCCGAAAATTATTATGTGGAGGGAAATGAAAAATAAACGAAGCTAAGTTAATAAAGTAAAGTAAAGGAAGAAATAAGGAAGAGACGGTGCACACGCTTGTAGAAGGTTGATAATTATTTAGGCGTGATTGCATATCGTTCATTTTGGTTCTTTTTCTTGTACTGGCGATATGAAATTATTATTACTATTATAAAGAAATGAAGTGTATAGGAGTAAGGAAGAGGAGATAGGGTGGGGGAGAGGGTGCTAGGGCAGCAGCAGCAGCAACAACAGTAGCAGAATCAACATCATCATCAGTAGCAGCAAAAGAAGAAGCAGAAGAAAAAGAAAGAAAAAGAAAAAGAAAAAAACCAGAAACAGAAGAAGAAGAAGATGAAGAAGAAGAGAGAGAGAGAGAGAGAGAGAGAGAGAGAGAGAGAGAGAGAGAGAGAGAGAGAGAGAGAGAGAGAGAGAGAGAGAGAGAGAGAGAGAGAGAGAGAGAGAGAGAGAGAGAGAGAGAGAGAGAGAGAGAGATCCAAGAACCAAGGCATGCACACGCTTATATAATTATATAATGTATCTATATCGACTTCGTTCGCTTACTTGTCTTGTTTTTTATATATACCGCTGGGCGAAATAAAACTATTGCTATTATTATTATTATTATTATTATTATTATTATTATTATTATTATTATTATTATTCAAGAAGTTAGGGAAAAAAGCGATGCATTAGATTATATAATACGCAGAGTGGTTTCCAATGTAGCTTAATAGTGATATAAATGGATTCATGATTCTACCTTATTTTATGCAGCTATTTATCAATGGTCATTTTTTTTTCCATTTCGATAACACGCACTACAATCTTCCTACAACCACCGCCTTTATATCTACTTCCCTCTATTGGGTACAAACTACACACCATCTTAACATTATTCAACCAAGCCTCCCACAGACCTACTTTGTCACTCCCCAACATTCACTTTAAACATTCACTTTAAAACGTCTCTCGCTAACACGACGCATCCATTCCCCACGAACTTTGATATTCTCTCTCTCTCTCTCTCTCTCTCTCTCTCTCTCTCTCTCTCTCTCTCTCTCTCTCTCTCTCTCTCGGATGGTCAGAGCTCTCGGGGAGGACAGAGGATCCTTGAATATCCAACAAAGTTCTACAAAGAGGAGGAGGAGGAGGAGAAGGGGAGGGGAAGAAGGAGGAGGAGGAGGAGGAAGAGGAAGAGGAGGAGAAGGAGACGGAAAAATAGGATTATGGGTCGTTCGAAGGACTCCAAAATCTGCACTGATGGGAAAAATCCTTTGGAGAGTTCGTTAGTGAAAGAGTTATACAACCTCCCTCCTCCCTCCCCTCTCTCTTTCTCCTGCTCTCTCTCTCTCTCTCTCTCTCTCTCTCTCTCTCTCTCTCCTCCCCCCCACCCCCACCCACCCCACACACACACGCACAATGGAAGGGGTCGAGAGAGCCTCCGAATCAATCTAAGTGCAGCTAACGGGACACGAAACAGAATATTTAAAGTTTTATTCGCCATTTGATATAAGTAGAGGTATCTGGAGATAGGGAAAGAGGAAGAGGGAGAGAAAGCAATAGAAGGGGAGTAATGAAAGGCTGGACTGACATTGTTTCGCAGGCTCCTCCTCCTCTTCCTCCTCTCCTCATCCTACTCCTCCTCGCCTTCTGCTTCGTATTTTTTTCTCGATCTATTCATCTCATTTTATTGTTTAATTTTCTTACTTTTTTTTCCTGTTTTTTGTTATATATTACATTATCCTCTCCGCCCTCTATTGTTTCTATTTTTCATCTTTTTGTTCATATTCCTTTGCTTTCACACTTTATCAGAGTTATTTGTAATTTTGTTTTGCCGTACATGCGTATATTCAAGCCATTTCCTATTATCATTTATTATTAACACACTTTCTCCTAATCGACATCTTTTATATCCCTATCCACTTCTTTATTAAATTATATCACTGTGCACAATCGTTATTTCTTTCTTACACATACTCTTCCTCCCCTTCCTCCTCGTCTGTCCCGATTCATCTGTATCCATACCACTTATAAATTAAATATTATTATCAATGTATGCTATCCCTCTCCTATGCTACTCCCATGCCCCACTATATCCTGTCGCCCCATTTTCTTTATTTCTTTACTCCCTGTTCTATTCTGCTTTTTTCTTCAGCCCCTTCGTCGTCTTCCATCCTTCCATATCCATTCTGTAATTCCTCTATGCATTGCTCCACCACCACCACACCACCACCACCACCAGCACCACCACTGCCACATCACAACCACCTGTCCTCCTTATCGTTCTTACCTGCGTCGTACCTGCGTCATAATACCCACCTGGAGACTTCTTTCGCACACTTCCTGCACATGTATCATTCTCTCTCTCTCTCTCTCTCTCTCTCTCTCTCTCTCTCTCTCTTTCTATTTCACACACACACACACACACACACGATACACTGAACCTGGGTTATGCGTGGTCACTGAGATTCAAGATTTTTTAATGCAAATTAATGTTGTACCGTTGATATCAGTTAAATGGAAATTGTTTGATGACAAAAAAATGGAATGCGCCGGTGGAGATTCATGTTATATACTATTTTTCATTATAATTTTATAATTAAAATGGAGATTAAATTACAATAGAAATAAATGCACGGTGTTATTGTTATCTCTCTCTCTCTCTCTCTCTCTCTCTCTCTCTCTCTCTCTCTCTCTCTCTCTCTCTCTCTCTCTCTCTCATGAATGGATATTAAACAATGAACAAAGGGTTGAGAGAGAGAGAGAGAGAGAGAGAGAGAGAGAGAGAGAGAGAGAGAGAGAGAGAGAGAGAGAGAGAGAGAGAGAGAGAGAGAGAGAGAGAGAGAGAGAGAGAGAGAGAGAGAGAGAGAGAGAGAGAGAGAGAGAGAGAGGGACTTGTTGTTGTTACTGTTGTCGTTGTTGTTGTTGTTGTTGGTGGTGGTGGTGGGAACATAAAATGGCTTGAATATATCTGCGGGAAAAACGATGATAAAGTATGAGCAAAAAAGGGAGAGGAAAGAATATGGTGATGGTGGCGGTGGTGGTGGTGTATGGCGTACGGCCGACCTTTCATACGTTTTTCAGTGAATATTAAAATCATCCCTGTATTGTGCTGTGTCGTGTTATGCTGCATCCGGGTTGACCTGCATGGGATACATCGATGGGTTCGTTAAAGTGATGCTGTGACTTTGCCGTGATAGACCTCCATAACGCTTCCCGTCCCGGCTCTGTGTTCCCAATTGTCTGTTGTGTTACTCTGCCGTGTTTTGCTGTGTTCTAGAAATTAGTTTTATTTTTCCTGGTGAACTGTTATGATAAAAAGGAAATAGCTGTATGACCTTTCCCAGTTATTGTTGCTTTGTTAACTATTTTTCATTGCTATATGTTAGTTTGATGTTTAATTATGTTTTCGAAATCCTTTTTTTCTCTCTAGTGTATTTAATTTTATTATGGGCACTGGATGTATGATCTTTTGCAGCTAATTTTGCTTTGTTAATTGTCGGTGATATTTGTTAGTGTGATGTTTTGCCGTGTTGTAGAAATTTGTTTTCCTCCTAGTGTTCTGTGTTTTAATAAAGTAAATTGCTGTATGATCTTTCCTAGTTAATGATGCTGCGTGTTGATATTTGTTAGGTTTCATCATTTTGCTAATTGGATGTTTAGCTGTTATATGGGCATTCTTTTCTTTTTTGGTGAACTGTTATAATGAGGGTTGAGGGAGATTTTCCCCAGGTAATACTGATACATGCTGTTGTTTGGTAGGGGTTAATATTTTTGTAATTTGATGTTTTGATGTGTTATGTAGATCTTGTATTTTAAGGTATACTGTTACACTTAGAAACAAAATATTTACTTCCCCTCCCACTTGATGTTGTTATTGTGTTGATTGTTGGGGTATAAGTTACTTTGCTCTGCTGAGGGACGTTTCAGCAAGATCTTTATAACGTATGCTGCTATGAAGAGATGACATACCAACGGTTTCAATGTATGTTAGGCTGACTTTTGCTGTGTCGTGTTTTAGTGAAACTCATGTATTTATTAGCAGAGATTTTTAGATTATAAACTACGGAGCACGAGAAACGAGAGAATGAAGCTCGAACTACAAAATATTTTCCCTGCGCCATTCCAGATACAGGCGTGTACTTAACAAGATCCCACAAATATGTTGGAGAAGAAAACAACATCTCCCGGGAAACGAGGTCGAATATATAACTTCAAAATAAATAGAAAAAAACCACCATTTGATCAAATACGAAGACACAAACAGATTTGGAGATAGATTATATTAAAAAATGACCAAACGACAATGAGACAAAAAAAAAAAATCTTAGAAAGAACCGGAAAAAAATACAGAGGAGAATATATTAAGACTTAAGATATATAAAAATGGCAAAGATATCAATCATAAAAATTTTGAGACCCAATATTTAAGCGGATGAAAAAAAAAAGATGAAATACGATTCATCCAACGGTGAACCCCAAATGAAGGGATTATAACGAGATAAGTAAGGCTTTTGGGAGGAGGAGGAGGAGGAGGAGGAGGAGGAGGAGGAGGAGGAGGAAAGGAGATGTAAAAAATAGTAAACGAGGAGAAGCACACACACACACACACACACACACACACACACACACGAAAGAGCTACCGGATGATTGAGGAGGTCCCCTAACACACACACCGACACCCACACGTATCGGAGACATGGTGGTAGGGGATATTAGGTTACCATGGGGACGTGTTGTGGCTTCAGGCTATACGCGGTGGCAGAGAGATGGAGGAGAGACGACAGGTTGGAGGAGAAGGAAAACGGTAGGGGTGAAACGATGTAAAAAAAGGAATAAAAAAGTAGAGAAGGAAGAAAACTAGCAGGGGTAGGGGAAGGGAAGAGCAAAACACAAAGGAAGGGAGAGAGGATGAGAGTGAAGGGAAGGGTCTGAAAAAGGGGTGGGAATGTACATAATGGAAGAAATGGAGGAGGAGAGATAGAGGAGAATTAGTGTGTGAAGATGAAGGAACAAGGAAAATGGGAACTGAACGCAAATGGAAATGGAGGGAAAAATGAACAAAGAGTAAGTAAGGGAACTGAGTGGAGGGGAAAACGACTGAAAAAAAAAAAAAAGAGCAGGAAGATAGGAGATAATTAGTGTGGAGAGATGAAGGAAAAAAGAATATGGCAACAAAAAAAAAATAAAGGGAGGAAATATAAACGACTGGTAAGTAAATAAATTGGATGGAGGGGAAAAAGATTAAAAGAAGAAAGCGCAAAAAAAATCAGACAACTGGAAAACCATCATGAGAAAAAGACATACGTGGAAAATAATAAAGGAGAAAGGAACAAAATGTAAGAATAGGAGAAAGGGAGGAAAATGAAAAGAAGAATGAGATGAAACAAGAATGTCTAAAAATATGCAGGTATAAAGCAGTGAATGAGGTAGAGGGTAAAGACGGTAATATAAAATCGAGCCAAGAAAGAAAGGAAAGCAAGTCGAAATAAAGAGGATCCGAGAAGAAAGAGAGAGGAAACCAAGACGAAATAAAGAAGATACGAAAATAAAAAAGTAATGAAGAGGAAATACCGAGAACGAGGGAGGAAACAAGGAGGAAAACAGATACGAAAAACACATAGAGAGCGAAAAGAAGACGGGAAAAACAAGAAAGAGATGAGAGACAAAAGGGAAGAAAAATCATCGTGGATATATATAGAAAATGAAGAAACACGCAACGAAGGAGAAGGATGCGCAGAAAATGAAACGAAACAAAGGAAAGACGAGAAGAAGAGGAAGGGACGATAAATTCAGAAATAAGGGAAGAGAAAGAAAAAGAGAGCAGAGTCCGGAGAAGGAATGCAGGTAGGTGAGGTAAAAAAAAAAAATATCGTAAAAATAAAAAATGAAGAAACACGCGATGGAATGGATTAGGGCCAGAAGAAGCGAGGAAACAAAGGAAAGAAGGGATACAGAAGCAGGAGCAATAAATTAGGAAAAAAAAGCAAAAAGGTAAAGGAAAAAGGATGCAAGCAGGTGAGGTGTGTGTGGGCCGAGACGAACTACCTGAAAATACCTGGACAAGATTGTTTACTGTTTACCCCCTCCAGGGACTCTGACCTTGAAACCTGAGCAGGTGGAGTCCGGAGAGAGAGAGAGAGAGAGAGAGAGAGAGAGAGAGAGAGAGAGAGAGAGAGAGAGAGAGAGAGAGAGAGAGAGAGAGAGAGAGAGAGAGAGAGAGAGAGAGAGAGAGAGAGAGAGAGAGAGAGAGAGAGAGAGAGAGAGAGAGAGAGAGAGAGAGAGAGAGAGTAAGAAGCTTAGCCATCATGTTTTCCAGATCCACAAAAGCAACAGCCGTAAAAAAGAAACAAAAATATAACCGTCGGTACGCAAACCTCCCAAAAATATCCATGAGTTTATTTTTGTGACTGGCGTCGGATTAAAAGGTAAATCGTTCAATGTTGCTACAAATTGGTGTATATATTTTGTGGTTCCCTCTCGCTTCCCTTTCATTCTTCAACGTTGGTTCTATTCAATCAATTCCCATTTTTTTTAAGAGTGTAGTCCATGCGAAGGCAAATTATAAGCAGTTTACTTCTAACAATTTTATACTTTCTTTTAACTTTGATAAGGTTTTATAATTTTGGTTATTTATTTTTTTCATTTATAGTGGAGTAGGAAGGAAGACACATACTGAACTTGGTGTAAGCCACTCCTGGTGAAGTATATATGGGAAGCGAGGAGGGTGCAGAAGCCCTCCAAAGACCCTTCCCATGTCCTCACTTTCCGTTTTCCTATTGTCTCACCAACACCAGAGAGTAGTTCAGCATGCTCTCTAAAGACAGATCCTCTCTCTTCCACACCACACTACATCCACACAGCATACACATCTTTTCCCAAAATTTAAAATTCAAAATTGCACAATTACGCTCTGCCTCGGAGTCCACGCTTTGGTGGGGGACCACAAATTCCTCCAGGGAGGACTCCCCTTCTGGCTGCCGACTTGAGAGGTGTCTTGATAACTCCTCGAACCTCTTACTTGTCGATTTCTGCAGCATTCACGGTATTTGCTCTAATTTTTATTCTGTGGAAAACCATCTCTCCTCCTCTAAACCTCACCTTCTCTTCCTCACCGAAACACAGATTTCTGAGGCTACTGACAGCAATCTCTACTCTGTGCTCTCCTACTATCTCTATCCTAAATTTCAATCCAAAGCTGCATGTTGCGCACGTAGTTACCGTGCGCAACGACAACACTTGCTCTCGTGCCCACGACCTTGACTCTTCAGAATTTTCCACCATCTGGCTAAGACTTCATTGTCATTCTATTAGTAAATACATCTGCGCTGTTTATCTCTCACCTTACTTTACTACCTATGTCAAATTCTTTAACTACTTGAACTCAAAGGTGGAGCACATCTTGACTCACTCTCCCTTAGCTGAAATCTCCATCCTAGGAGATTTCAATGTTCACCACCAGCTTTGGCTTTCATCCTCTTTCACTGACCAGCCTGGTGGACAAGCCTACAACTTTGCTTTCCTCAACGATCTAGGGCAGTTGGTTCAGCACCCTACACGTATTCCCGACCGTATTGGAAACCGGCCCAACATACTAGACCTCTTCCTTACCTCTAACCCTTTTACTTACTCTGTCAAACTGTTCTCTCCGTTGGGCTCCTCCGATCACAACCTTATTTCTGTACCCTGTCCTATCGCTCCTGTACACCCTCTGGACCCACCGAGAAGGCGATGCTTCTGGCATTTTGCTTCAGCTCGGTGGGACGACCTGAGGATGTATGATTACTGCTTCCAGGAGAGATACCCCTCTGTGTTTGCCCAGCGCATCACAGAAGTGATTGTCTCTGCAATGGAGGCACACATTCCACGTACTTTCTCTACTCCTCATGCTAAAATGCCGTGGTTTAATCACGCTTGTTCTCGTACTATCAAAGATAAAGAGGTAGCTCACAAAAGGTACCAGAGCCTTCGCACTCCTGCTAACCATGATCCGTATATTTCTGCCCGGAATCGTGCCAGATCTATTCTTTGACTTACCAAAACCTCTTTCAGTAATAGAAAATGGCAAAACCTTGCTTTTTCTAATTCTTCCCGAGACTTCTGGCACCTAGCCAAAAACATCTACAATTTCAATTCTTCATCTTTCCCTCCTCTCCTTAACCCTGACGGCTGCACCGCGCGCTCATCTATCTTCAGGCTGAACACTTCTCTCAAACTTTCTGTAAAAACTCCACTCTGGGCAATTCTGGGCATATTCCTACACATCCCCCTCTGACTCCTTTATGCCTGTTATTAAGATTCTCAAGAACGATGTTTTCTATGCCCTCTATGGCCTCAACTCTCAGAAGGTTTATGGACCTGATAGTTGCCTCCTATTGTTCTTAAAAACTGTGCTTCCGTGCTGACACCCTGCCTGGTCAAACTCTCTCGTCTCTGCCTATCAACATCTACTTTTTCCTCCTGCTGGAAGTACGCCTTCATATAGCCTGTGCCTAAGAAGGGTGACCGTTCCAATCCCTCAAACTACCGCCCTATAGCTTTACATCTTTTGTCTATATAAAGCTTTTAAATCAATCCTTAATCGGAAGATTCAAAAGCATCTTTCCACTTCTGACCTTCTATCTGATCGCCAGTATGGGTTCCGCAATGGCGTTCTACTGGCGATCTTCTTGCTCTCTTAACTTAACTGGTCATCCTCTCTTAACCGTTTCGGTGAAACTTTCTCAGTTGGGCTAGACATATCGAAAGCTTTCGATAGAGTCTGGCACAAGTCGTTGCTTTCTAAACTGCCCTCTTTCGGACTCTATCCTTCTCTCTGTTCATTTATCTCCAGTTTTCTTTCCGGCCGTTCTATCTCTGCTGTGGTAGACGGTCAATGTTCTTCCCCTAAACCTATCAACAGTGGTGTTCCGCAGGGCTCTGTTCTATCACCCACCTCTTCCGGTTATTCATCAATGATATTCTTTCTATAACAAATTGTCCTATCCATTCATACGCTGACGACTCCACTCTGCATTATTCAACTTCTTTTAACAGAAGACCCTCTCAACAAGAATTATAAGACTTCAGACTGGAGGCTGCAAAAAGCTTAACCTCACACCTTGCTATCATTTCCGATTGGGGTAAAGGGAACCTTGTATACTTAAATGCCTCAGAAACCCAATTTCTCCATCTATCAACTCGACACAATCTTCCAAACACCTATCCCCTATTCTTCGACAACACTCAGCTGTCACCTTCTTCAACACTAAATATCCTCGGTCTATCCTTAGCTCAGAATCTCAACTGGAAACTTCACATCTCTCTTACTAAATCAGCTTCCTCGAGGTTGGGCGTTCTGTATCGTCTCCGCCAGTTCTTCTCCCCCGCACATATGCTTTCCATATGTAGGGGCTTTGTCCGCCCTCGTATGGAGTATACATCACATATGTGGGGGGGCTCCACTCACACAGCTCTTCTGGTCAAAGTGGAGTCTAAGGCTCTCCTCCTCGTACTGACAGCCTTCTTCCTCTTAATTTCCGCCGCCATGTTGCATCTCTTTCTATCTTCTATCGATATTTTCATGCTGACTGCTCTTCTGAACTTGCTTACTGCATGCCTCCTCCCCTCCCGCAGCCCCATTGCACACGACTTTCTAATCTAATGCAAGAGTTAACCAGCATCTCCATTCTTTTATCCCCTTCACCGGTAAACTTTGGAACAGTCTTCCTTCGTCTGTATTTCCTCCTGCCTATGACTTTACCTCTTTCCAACAGAGTGTATCAAGACACCTCTCCATCCGAACTTGACCTCTCTTTTGGCCACTCTATACTTATCACTATATGAGAGAAACAGTTAACGGGCTTTTTCTTACACCTTTTTGTTGCCCTTGAGTTGCTCTCTGTGCTGTAAAAAAAGCCATGTAATTTTCTTTGTGTGTGTGTATAAAGCTGTTTATATTTACGTGTGTGTGTGTGTGTGTGTGTGTGTGTGTGTGTGTGTGTGTGTGTGTGTGTGTGTGTGTGTGTGTGTGTTTTAATATCGACAAACACTTGTTGTAATTTAATTAATATTGCTGACAAAGCACTTACACACAACCAAATTCTCTCTCTCTCTCTCTCTCTCTCTCTCTCTCTCTCTCTCTCTCTCTCTCTCTCTCTCTCTCTTAATACCACACTACGCTTTCGTATTTTTAAATCACCTCTACCAAACTAACTTCTGAACATGACTTTATACGTGTGGCCTTTCGGGAAGCGAATGACCTCTGTGACTGATGCCCAGCACTGTACACGTTCAATTTCTTCTTTGATACGAACCACGTTTTTTATGATAATGTTCTTGCGGCATTTAACCACTGGGGGTGGGGGTGGGGGGGGTGTATAGGGTGAAGCCCGCGTCGCCGAGGACTTTGGCTATTGTGTCTATAAATAATGTGGTCATATGACTTGTCATCTGCCACATAAAAGGAAAAGCCCCCATAAATCTCCTTTATGTCTGCCACCAAGATGTTCTGGTTGGCCAGGCATTCAAGGTTTTTTTCTGTGGCTGTGCTTTCTGCTCCATCATTGAGTTTATATTTCACCTTCACCCTGTAGAGGGTGGTCATGGTGAGGCGTTATGAGCCTAACTAGGCGTAGGTAGCCTCCTGCACAGTCATAAGCCGGCGAGAAACAGGGCCGGGTATAGTTTGCCCCCGATACGGTGAGTGAAGGTTTTTAAGACCACAGGGGCTGTTCACCTCACAGTACGGGTAGTGGCGGAAGCAATCAAGAGATTATAGTGCGCTGGGTAGTGTATTGGGCAAGGGTGTAGTGTACGGAAGATTTTATTAGGTGGATGCATCTGTGGCGGCGGCCCGGGCGGGTGGCAGTGGCGAGGAGCGCCAGGAGCACACCTACGCGCTGCCGCTGGGCAAACTCTCTTTGTCTTCCCTGTTTCCGTCATGTAGGGGCCGTGGGAAGGAGCCCTTGATGAGATAAACGAAAAGGATGACAGATATGAGGACCGACAGGAAGGCGATGGGACAGACAGATGGAAGGAGTGGCAAGGAAGGAAGATGAAATGATGAAATAACAGACTGATTGATAACGGTGAATTTAGTCAAAAGCGTGTGTGTGTGTGTGTGTGTGTGTGAATGAGAGAGAGAGAGAGAGAGAGAGAGAGAGAGAGAGAGAGAGAGAGAGAGAGAGAGAGAGAGAGAGAGAGAGAGAGAGAGAGAGAGAGAGAGAGAGAGAGAGAGAGAATGATACTGAAAACATACAGATTGACCGATTAAGACAAACAAACAAACAAACAAAACGATGCACACAGGAACAGGCTTAATTGGACATGGGAGGCGAATAATTATCAAGAAAAAAAAAATACATACACACATGCTGAAAAAGGGCAATTATTGACAACAAAGGCACCAAAATGAAACAAATTAAAGGATAACAAAACAGAAATGGACAGGGAAACAAAATTAATGCAATCAAACATAGATTGATACAACATGCGGGGTCACACACACACACACACACACACACACACACACACACACACACACACACACACACACACACATTTCCATACACACTTCCTGGCAAAACACTACCGGCTTCTGAGGGTGTCTTTCAACTACTCGGGAAGAAAATAAAACATGCATAAAACAAA
>NC_066529.1:13470560-13475560 GCF_024679095.1 Eriocheir sinensis
CTGAGAACATTAGACTCTATAATGATGCCAGGCGACGAGTAAAAAGACTAGTAGGTCAGGCAAAGCGTAGATATGAAGAAAATATTGCAGCCAACTGTAAAATAACCCGAAATCTTTCTTCAGTTACATAAACAACAGAAAGGCGATCAAAAGTGGTATTGGACCTTTAACAAACAGCGACGGTGCACTAGTGACTGACAGCCAACACATTACAAACCTCTTAAACAATTACTTTTCCTCGGTGTTTAATACTAACAGTCTTCCTCTCGCTACCACCAACACCAGTACTATTGTAAATCTCGAGCATGCATTGCCTAATTTTGAAATAACAACCGATGAAGTCCTTAAAGCTCTCCATTCACTTAAAACAAATAAAAGTCCTGGACCTGACAAAGTATATCCAACTCTGCTGAAAGAAACGAAGAGCGAAATACTCTCCTCCCTCACAACCGTATTCAATATGTCCTTGCGACAAGGCATCGTCCCTTCAGATTGGAAAAAGGCTAACGTGACACCGATTTTCAAGAAAGGAGACACAAAAGTACCAGGTAATTACAGGCCCATTAGTCTAACTTCGGTTGTAGGTAAGCTACTTGAGGGCATAATTAGAGACAAAATTGTGAGTTACCTTGAAAGCCACTCATTGATTGGGGACTCACAACATGGCTTCCGAAACAAAAGATCCTGCCTATCAAACCTATTAACCTTTTATAACGACCTCTTCACTGTTTATGACGTAACCAAATCACTGGACGTAGTCTATCTTGATTTCCAGAAAGCGTTTGATAAAGTCCCGCATCATAAATTACTTTACAAATTAAAGCAAATAGGTATTGACGGTCAAGTAAACCAATGGATCGCGAATTGGTTGAGCAACAGACAACAAAGAGTAGTGATTGACGGATTTAACTCAGAGTGGGCGCCTGTCACTAGTGGCGTCCTCAGGGCTCGGTCCTGGCCCAGTGCTTTCATTATTTACATCAACGACGTGGATGTTGGACTCAATAACCGCATTAGTAAATTTGCAGACGACACAAAGATTGGTAACTCGGTTCTCACTGACGAAGACAGGCAAAGCCTCCAAGAGGATTTGCACAAAATTTCAGCTTGGTCGGATAGATGGGAGATGCCCTTTAACGTAGACAAGTGCCAGGTCCTTCAAGTTGGAACGAGGAATAAGAAGTTCGAATACGAAATGCGCGGCGTTAAACTCAAAAGCGTTCAATGCGTCAAAGACTTGGGGGTCAAAATCGCGTCAAACCTTAAATTCTCACAGCAATGCATCGATGCAGCAAATAAAGCGAACAGAATGTTGGGCTTCATTAATAGAAACTTTGTATTCAAGAATAAAGATGTAATACTCCTGCTCTACAACAGTTTAGTCAGACCCCACTTGGAATATGCGGTACAGTTTTGGTCCCCCCACCATGCAAAGGATATTGCTAAATTAGAAGGTGTTCAGCGTCGGGCAACGAAAATGATCCCTTCCTTGCGCAACAAATCCTACGAAGAAAGGCTTTCTATCCTTAACATGTTCTCTCTTGAGAAACGTCGCCTCCGAGGAAAATTGATCGAATGTTTTAAAATACTTAATGGTTTCACGAATGTAGACAGATCAACATTGTTTATGATCGATGACAGTCTGCGCACGAGGAACAATGGCGTAAAACTCAGATGTAGACAAGTAAATTCAGATTGCACCAAATTTTTCTTCACCAACGTTGTAGTGCGAGAATGGAATAAGCTTCCACCATCAGTGGTCCAGTGTAACACGATTGACTCCTTCAAAAATAAGCTCGACCGTCACTTCCTTCAACTTAATATCAACTAGAGTAGAAATGCAACGTTTTGGAGTCTTCTGATTAATGTAAAATCACTTAGGTTTAAGGACAGACCACCAAGTCTGGACCATGGGGTCTGTGTGGTCTGATTTTCTATGTAAATCTATGTAAATCTTTTTTTGTGTGCCCTTGAGCTGCCTCCTTTGTTGTAAGAAAAAAAAAAAAAAGAGGTTAACAGGATACTGGAGCGTACCCCTGTACCGAAGGTAAACGAGGATCAAGCCTCTACCTGTAACCCTTGAAGCTACATCTCACCCCATCGTGAGCAGTCCAATTTAATACTAGCTTTTTTTTTTATTCAACTCCATACACTGTTTACTGACCCTTTTTCGTTTGTCTCAGGCAGCCTGCAGCACGAGTACAACCTGAAGACATTAGTTTCCCCCACAGCTTAGGTCACCAGTAGCGTAAGTTAAGGGTAGTGATTTCCTCTTATTTCTCTCTTTGCTGTAAAATTTCCATGTCCCTTTCTTCCTTAAAGGCACATGGTGTTCTCTTCTATTTCCTGCCGGCACGTTGCCGGAGGGAGAGGTGGGTGGGGAGGAGCCTTCATCTATTCTATCCTGTCCTACCACACGTAGATTACTAGTAGTAGCGGTAGTAAACAGACACCCTCGCCATAGACCGACAGGTCTTCTGGTGTCTGTTCTTCCTATGTATTCCTATGTATATTATTTTGTGTTTTGTATTCCTTTTCTCTGTCCTTATTCTTCCGTTCGTTAGCTCACCACGCTGGTTTCTCTCCTTTCATACAGAAAAGTCATTCTTTATCAATGTTTTCTGCTGACATTTTTTTTGAAGTTACTCTAACTGTATACAGGAAAATGACTGATTGATAAAGAGCCATTCAAAAAAAAAAATCGTTACTTCTCACGAAATACTTGTTACAGACGAGGTTTTATCGACACACACACACACACACACACACACACACACACACACACACACACAAACACACACATACACGCACCTGTAAAATGCAACCTATATTAGATAAGATGCTGTGGTGTGACGGTAAATTTAAAAAAAAGTTGGCTGTCTTATACTCTTCACTCGGCAAGAGAAAACAGATAAAAACAACGACAACTGTGAAGTGCCGCCAATATAACGATGAGAGAGAGAGAGAGAGAGAGAGAGAGAGAGAGAGAGAGAGAGAGAGAGAGAGAGAGAGAGAGAGAGAGAGAGAGAGAGAGAGAGAGAGAGAGAGAGAGAGAGAGAGAGAGAGAGAGAGAGAGACCCTGCCCTCCAAACAACAAAAATACTGAACTGTTAACTGAATAGCCCAAATTCTTTTAGTCTTTCTTCTTATCTTTTATTTTTCTCCCACATATAACAAAAAAAAGAGCCCGCCGCAGAGCTTTCCATACCCTGCCCTTTCTGTTTTATTTTGTTTTGAGTTTTGTTCTGATGTTTTCTTTGTTTTCATTCGTCTGCCTTACTTTTATCTTTCGTTTTTGTGTATATATTGCTTTCAAGTTTAAAAGCATTGTTCACAGAGGGCTTTCAGTTTGTTGCTATGGTTTTCTTTTCTTCTTTTGACAATAAACCGATGTAATTCCTTTATACCAGTTTGTTGAATTTTTTTTGTTTCCTTTAAGTGGTGTTTATCTAATTCTACTTTCTCTTCTTCACTTCTACGTACCTTTGTTACCTGCTCTCCTTCTTTTATTTCCCTTCTCCTTCCGTTTTATAGTTATTTCCTTTACTTTCAACTCTTTCCTTTTCTACACACACACACACACACACACACACACACACACACACTGATCAGCATTGTGATTCGATCGACTCAAATAAAATCCTCCCACCCATCCACCCTGACAGGAATTTCAATGCATATTAATCTAATAATCGCAGGCTTTCACGGGAAAATATGCAGACGCTCGGTGCTCCCAGTGTGTGTGTGTGTGTGTGTGTGTCTCTCTCTCTCTCTCTCTCTCTCATTACATTTTTGGAGATAACACAAGAATGACTGAATGTTCGTTTATTTATTATTCTGTCTTGTTTCAGGATAAAAAATAAAAAAATCGGAGATTCCTATACTTCTCCTTGAATTGCCCTTTCATTACTAAAGAAAACGGACGATGAAGGAAAACGTAACTTGAGTTCGTTCGTTGCCTTGCCCGCACACGAATTCTTTACCTTTCCGCTTAACAGGACGGATTCCATACTTCGTTTTCTGCTTCATGGGTTTCGTATGTCAGCTCGAGCCGCGCGAGTGGGTGAGGCTTCGGAGTTTCGGCCTCCTTGATTCAAAAACGGTTTACGAATTTCATGGTAGAAATAAATGGATTGATAGATAGTCAGACGGGAGAGAGAGAGAGAGAGAGAGAGAGAGAGAGAGAGAGAGAGAGAGAGAGAGAGAGAGAGAGAGAGAGAGAGAGAGAGAGAGAGAGAGAGACGTAACTAGATATGGAGTTCGCTTATGGAATTACACAGGACTAAAACGTGCTTCAACAAAAGTAATTAACTTTTCCGCGTATTGCGTACATACACTATTAACATTATTATACAAACTACAAACACCTGCATTGTCCACAGGTAAAGGTTAGCGCGACCTGCACAAAGCAAACTGATATAAACGAGAATTACCACTGCCGATGATGCTGACGATACCCAGGCAGCCTTAAAAATCAATCTTTTCCATGGTCACTGCGACGGAGATGAGCACTGAGGCCACGCGCAGCTATGGTTTATGCCACTGTCTTTATCGCTCTTATCCGACAACAAAATAACTATGTGCGTTCGATAAAAAATCCTTAAGTAAAGAAAAAAAAAGAAGAGAAAAATCAACAGCTCGACGAAGAAAATATACGTATGAATAAAATCAGTTCTTATTGTTGACATGAAATACTTACGCTATATGAAGAAAAAAAAAGTAAAGGTGAGTATTTTTGATTCAAGGTAAAAGTGAAAAAAAAAAAATCGTGAAGAAATAAGAAAGTTCCTGCAGGATGCCCTTTGAATAGCTCTCTATGGAAGCGGGAATGAATACACTGACCGCTGGTGGGAGGGTGAGAGGGGGGAGGTGATAGGATTGGTGGTGCTGACACGGTGGTGGTGGTGGTGGTGGTGATGCAGGGTAAGCTTAACAAAAATGGAGTAGAGCCACTGGTCAACTAACGACCACTGCTTCCCGCCGTTCCTCCAATTCTCTTT
>NC_066529.1:13480560-13505560 GCF_024679095.1 Eriocheir sinensis
TTAGCGCGAACGCCACTTGCAGCTCCCTATTTTATATCAGCGGGACGTCGCCAGAGTTTTACCTCGATTGGCTCAGGTGTTGATGAACAAGAGGTGATTACATAAGCCATCAAAGCGCCCCAATGGGATGGACAGCTGGAGGAAAAAAAAAAAGATACGGGTCCACGCTACTACTTAGGAAGACGTACGGGAGTGTCTGGTATATATATTGTGGAGACGAGGCCGGGGTGTGGAGGGAAGGAACGCTGGCGAGCTGAGTGAAAGGGGTGACGGAGTAAAGATAAGGCTGAGGAGGTAAAGAAATCACTAATGGGGAGGAAGGCAAAGGAGAGGAGGTCGAGGTAGTAAAGAAGGAAACGG
Source organism: Eriocheir sinensis (assembly GCF_024679095.1). Classification (NCBI taxonomy): domain Eukaryota; kingdom Metazoa; phylum Arthropoda; class Malacostraca; order Decapoda; family Varunidae; genus Eriocheir; species Eriocheir sinensis. The sequence continues at coordinate 13,480,921 of NC_066529.1, forward strand.
TGAAGAGAAACTTGATGGAGATTGATGTGGAGAGTGAAGGGAGTGACAATCATGAGGACAAATAAATAAATATATGGAGAGGAAGGGAAAGTAGAGGAAGCCGAGGGAGAGGTCATGATTTTATGAAAGGCGTGAGAGTACATGAGCAAACTGTGAAAAGATAAATGATGGAGAGGGAAGAAGAGAGGAAGGCTAAGAAACGGAATGACAACCAAGAAGATAAATATATGAATGGAGGGGAAGACAAAGGAGAGGAGGCCGAGATGGGAGATAAATGAAACGACTGAAAGTAAAGGAGACAGTGAAGAGAGCATGATGCAGTTTAGAATAAAGAGGAACACAAATTGAAGGAGTGACAATCAATTGGAAGAAGTGGAAAGGTTAGGATGATTGGAGGGATGAAGGAAGAGCTTGGGAGAAAAAGGAAAAGACAAAGAAGTGTAGAATATTTGCAGAAGAGGGAGACAACTGAAGGTATAAACATGGCGGATGATGAAGATAAGGGATATAATGAAAGGAAAAAATAAGAGATGAGAATAAAGACACAGTAAGAAGCGGGTTATGGAGAAAGAATGAAGGGAGAGAGAGAGAGAAAGGACAAAACTATGAGTGGGTAGTAAAGAAGATAATGGGTACGGCAGGTAACCAAAAGGGAGGAAAAAGGCGAATTAATGGGGAGGGGAAAATATGAAGGAAGGAAAATGAGAATAAGATGGTGGATGGAGATGTTGATCGAGCAGCCATCTGGAAAATTGTGTTATATAAATAGAGCGAGACGGAGGAGGAGGAGGAGGGGAAGAGACGTTGGAGGAGAAAGGTTGGTTCTTCCATAGCCATAAATCCTATATATGTGTGTATGCATTTCTTTGGACTGTCCCTCCCTTCCATTCAGGCTCATGTCGAGGAGAGGTCATTCATCAAGTGGAACGGTCAATGTGGCACTGACATATCGCCCTGATCATCGCCACGCTTCTCTTATATATTTCTTTTTCCTTTTCTTTGTTCCTTTTGCGTCTTCGTTTCCTCCCCCTTCTTTCTTCTTCTTCTTTCGCTTCCTTTTTCTCCTCTTCTCCCTCTTTTTCTTCCTCTTCCTCCTTCTCCTCTTCCTCCACCTCCTCCTACTCGTCGTCGTCCTCCTCCTCCTCCTCCTCCTCATCCTCATCCTTCTGCAGTCGCCAGATCCGGAAAAAAAGAGGAGGAAGAGAAGGAGAACACGTTAATGCTGACGAAGACAAAGACCGTAACAATGACAAGGACATCGAGGTAGAAGAGGAAGGGAAGGAAGATGGAGCCTATGGAAGAGGGGCAAGAAGGGAGGGGAAGGAGGAGGAGGAGGAGGAGGAGGAGGAGGAGGAGAATGCAGATTATAGGTTCAATCATGGGTTATCCTTCACGATGCTGATGCCTGGGGAAACAAATGATGAGGATAGACCATAGAAGCACGGAAGAGTCGGCAACAGAAACCATGCATGTAGTCTTGAAAAAGATACTTGCTTCAGTGATTTAGTCTATTGGACAGGCACTTCAACCACATGCAGAAAATATTAAAGCACTTGCTGTTCGTAGGCAAGGGGGACGTTAAAGTTATTCCATTCGCAATGATGCATCGATCAATACGATTTTTAAACAAGTTGATGATACTCACACCAACTACTTCTGTATGAGGATGGACGTTAATTAGTCGCATCAGCCAGCAGTTACCATTCTTTCCAAGCTGAGTAATTGAGTAGCTTCAGTGAGTTCAGGTTGTGTCTTCAGCGATGATAACAGTTTACTTGGCGCGTCACTGTGCTCTTTCGCTGTAGCTACTTTTTTGAGCGCTTTGGTGTCTTTCTTACAATCAGGAATGACAGTTTTGTACGCAATTTCCAGCTGAGATTTCATCAACGAATCATATATGGATAACATTACCCCTGGCGTCTTATATCGAACGTTCCTAGGAATGTAACCAAGCATGGAACGACGATCCCTAGAGGCAGACTTAAAGGGCTTCCATTGCTTAGTCACCAATAACAGCGGCAAAAAGATATGTTTCCTCACGTACGGCTCCTCAAGCATGTTGCACGTATGGTTAGTGTTTCTGGGCCTAGAGTGCATGACTTTACACTTGTAAAGGCTGAAGGATATTTTCAAAGGGAATAGAAAAAGACAAAATCAACGAAATAAACGGAAACCACGTGTTTTTTGTTGAGAGAGAGAGAGAGAGAGAGAGAGAGAGAGAGAGAGAGAGAGAGAGAGAGAGAGAGAGAGAGAGAGAGAGAGAGAGAGAGAGAGAGAGAATGTAACGTCCGGGCTGTGGCTAATAGCATTTCCTAACCGAGCTGCCTCACACACTAACGTAATCGCGACGAGAAAGGAACACCCGAGGCAGGAACGTGTGATGGAGTTATGTGTTCACCTCCTCCTCCTCCTCTAGCCTGCCCCTCCTGTCCCTCCTCATTTTTGTCCTCTCAACCCTCTACCCATCCACACCTCTCTCTCTCTCTCTCTCTCTCTCTCTCTTTCTCATCGTATACCATTCTCTCTACATCCTTCTCCTTCCCCTCCTCCTCCTCCTCCTCCACCTCCTCTAACCTTTCCCGATCTATCTATAACTTTTACTTCACTCCATTTAAACTCGAACACACCCTTAAGGTCACTCCCTCTTCATACCTACGTACACAACTGCATTTGCTCTCACCCCGACGGCTACCTTCTCTTTCCTCACTTCGCTCCACTCCTGCACACCTTACCGCTCCCCTCGCCTACCTTGCAGCCATCTCCTCTCATACGTCTCTTATTCTCCTCATCCGTCCTCTTCCTCCTCTTCCTTCCTCTCCCTCCCTGCATACACCGTTTCCCTTTCACGTTCCCTCTCCATCTACACCGCTCTTTCATATTCTTTACCCCACTTTTCTCTATTTTCATCCTTTTGGTATGGCATATATTTCCCCTCTACCTCTACCTCCACCTCCACCTCCACCTCCTCCTCCTTCTCCTCCTATGCTTCTTCTGGTCCTGATTCGTCTCCTTCTCACTATCTCGACTACTCATCAGTATTCGCCCATCAAATCCTCGTCTATTTCTGATTTGTGACTCCTTACAGCTCCTCCTTCTCCTCCTCTTCCTCCTCCTCCATCAAACTCGTCCATGTAATTTGCCATTTCTTTTCTGCCGTACCATACACCCCCCCTCTCTTCCTCAAGTCCCTCCAAGTTCCTCCCCTTTCCCCCTACATATTATATCATTCTCACCCTTCTCTTTCTTTTTTTTTTTTTTAACTATGTGCGCTATCTTCTAGGACGCCTTCCCGTCTCAATTGTCTTGCCTTTTCTTATCCTCACCTTTTTTTTCTTTTTCTTCACCATTTTCGATTCTGTTCTGACCCAATCGTATGATGTTACTTGATTTCGTCTCAATCCTTCCTATCTCCATCGCACTCTACCACACATCTCTTACATCCTTTTCGTCCTCTTCTCCTTATACACCTTGCAGCCTCCTCTTTTACCCACTCCACTCTTTGCCCTCGTCTGCCAAATGAGTTTCCTATCCGTGGCTCGCCTTGCCAATAAAACCGTTCACCTTCCTACTCTACCACGCTCCTGTTCATTCGAGTCCGTCATATCGTCCTCCTTACACCTGCTCCGCTGTTGCACCTCCTTCTCGCCATGTCTAACGAGTTTCCAGTTCCATCTCACCTTGCCTCGCCTTTCACCTTCATCTAGTCACACCTCGCCACACCCTGCTCGGCAACGTTCCTTCCAGCCCTCACATCCTAATTACTACACCTCCAAGTCTTTACCTACTTTCGCTCTTTCGCGCTCTGGTCTCCTCTGCCACACGAATTTCCAGGCCCCTCTCTCACGCCTCCTTCTCCTCCTTGCACTTCATCCTGCTCCACACCCTGCCCTCCTACGTTCCATAAAGCTATCAGATCCTAATTACCACACCTGTTAGTCTCCTGCTTTATCTCCTTCGCCTTCTGATCTCCTCTGCCATACGAGTTTCCAGGCCCGTCTCTCATCCTTCCTTCACCTCCTTGCACTTCACCCTGCTCCACACCCTGCCCTCCTACGTTCCATAAAGCTCTCTCATCCTAGTATACATCTTCTAGTCTCCTACTTTAACTCCTTCGCCTTCTGATCTCCTCTGCCATACGAGTTTCCAGGCCCCTCTCTCACGCCTCCTTCTCCTCCTTGCACTTCATCCTGCTCCACACCCTGCCCTCCTACGTTCCATAAAGCTATCAGATCCTAATTACCACACCTGTTAGTCTCCTACTTTACCTCCTTCGCCTTCTGATCTCCTCTGCCATACGAGTTTCCAGGCCCGTCTCTCATCCTTCCTTCACCTCCTTGCACTTCACCCTACTCCATATCCTGCCCGCCTACGTTCCATAAAGCTCTCACATCCTAGTATACATCTTCTAGTCTCCTACTTTACCTCCTTCTCCTTCTGATCTCCTCTGCCATACGAGTTTCCAGGCCCGTCTCTCATCCTTCCTTCACATCCTTGCACTTTATGTTATTCCACTTCCTGCCCGCCTACGTTCCATAAAGCTTTCACATCCTAGTATACATCTTCTAGTCTCCTACTTTAACTCCTTTGCCTTCTGGTCTCCTCTGCCATACGAATTTCCAGGCCCCTACTTCGCCTTGCCTAGCTTTCGACCTTCCCCTCCCTGCACTACACTCTGCTCCACACCTTCTCCGTCTACGTTTCATAAAGCTTTCAAATCCTAATTACACCATCTCCTAATCTCATACTATACCTCCTTCACACGTTGGTCTCCTCTGCCGTACGAATTGCCAGGCCCCCTCCTCACCTTGCCCAGCTTTCGACCTTCCTCTCCTTGTACTCCACCCTGCTCCCTACCCTGCCACGCCCCTCTCCAGCCCTAACGCAGCGCCCCACTCACAAGGCCCCGGCTGGAGGAGAGCAAGGTGAACGTGTAGCCTCCTTCGTCTCGAGGTAAATTGGCTGCCCGTCCTTCCAATTCCCTCCTATATTAAATGGACTTGATTACAGGAACCCGTGTTAAGGCGGGGAAAGGGGACACGGGCGAGCCGGAACCGGAAACGAGATGAAAGCTGGGGAGAGGATGGCGACAGGAATGGTGACAGGAAGAGTGGGAGGGCGATGGGGTGGAAGCAAGGCCTGAAATTGAAGGAGAAAAGCAAGACGAGGACGAAAATGGACAGAGGACAGGATGGGGAACAAAGAAAAGAGTACAGGAAGAGGGTAACAGCGAGAAGATGGGGACAATAACGGTGACAGGAAGAGTGGGAGGAGTATGGGGTGAAAGCAAGGCCTGAAATTGAGAGAGAAAAACACTCGTCAGATGAGGCCAACCAATTTGTTTGCAGTTTTAACTACCTCTGAACAATGCTGACTGGGCTTTAAATCGCTTGATATAGTGATTCCAAGATCCTTTTGTTTACTTGCTGCAGAAAGTTGTTGGCCATTCATTACGTATTGAACGCGATTGTTATTGTTTCCGATGTGTAACACGTAAATTTACATTTGTCAACGTTAAATTTCATTTGCCTTTGATTGGCCCAACGTGCAAGTCGATCTAGATCTGATTGTAATGCTTCTTCGTCGAGTGTCGTAGTTACTTTACTAGCGATTTTTGTGTCAACAGCGAATTTTGATACTTTGCAAGTGAGCCCATCATCGATATCATTGTCATAAATTAAAAAGAGCATTGGACCAAGCACCGATCCTTGAGGTACGCCGCTTCTAACATCTAGCCAGTTAGAACTACCGTTTAGAACTAGTCTCTGTTTCCGCTCAGAGAGCCAGTCCACAAGCCAATTGTGAATGTTACCCGAGATACCGTGCGCCAATAGTTTACTGAGCAACCGTTTGAGGGGGAACTTATCAAATGCCTTTTGAAAATCCAGATATATGATATCTACTGATCTGCTTTCATCGAACACCTCAAAAATATAATGAAAAAAATCAGGTAAGTTAGTTAAACACGAACGTTTACTACGGATGCCATGTAACGAATTATTTATTATATTATTTTCTTCGAAGAATTTCACCATATTGTCGCGAATGATAGTCTCCATTAACTCGCAAACAATCGATGTCAGGCTAATTGGTCGATAGTTTCCTGGATGAGACTTGTCCCCTTTTTGAAAATTGGTGTGACATTTGTTAGTTTCCAATCCGACGGAACTTTTCCAGCTGTTAAAGATTTATTGAATAAGATATAGAGCGGCTCACAAATTTGATGTTTGATTTCTTTTAAAATCCGAGATGTAATTTTGTCTGGAACAGGATTTACTTTCTTTAATCTTTTCAACTGTGCCTAAAATATCACTTTCTACGATGAGCACGCCATTTAAATTTTTTTCGGTCCTTCCAACCTCCGGCGGTTGTGGTGATAAACAATCTTTGTCGGTAAATTCGGATGCGAAAAAGTTATTTAGGATTGTAGCCATTTCATTTGCATCGTTCGTGTGGTTACCATTATCATTAGTAAGCGGTCCGATACTGCAAGTGAGTGACTTTTTATTATTTACATAGCTAAACAATTCTTTAGGATTAATTTCCTTGTTCCGGTACATATTCTTCAAGATTTTTCTTGTTTCGTTTTATTAATTTCTTGGTTTCGCGGCGAATTATGTCCAAATCTAGTTTGTCAGCCTCACTCTGGGCTGATATGTATCTAATGTATACGCGTTTTTTAAGAGAGAGGTTATTTTTAATTTCGTTATAAACGGTATAACGGTGACAGGAAGAGTGGAAGGAGGATGGGGTGGAAGCAAGGCATGAAAATGAAGAAGAAAAAGAAAACGAGGACGAAAGTGGACAGATGACAAGATAGTGGAACAAGGAAAAGAATGCATAAAGAAGCGAAAGGAGGAGAGAATTGGGACAGAAACGGTGAGAGGAAGAGTCGGAGGAGGAAGAGGTGGAAGCAAGGGTTGAAAGTGAAGGAAAAAAACAAAACGAAGACGAGAGTGGACAGAGGACAAGCTAGGGAACAAGGAAAAAAACACAGGAAGAGGGGAGAGGAGGAGAGAATGGGGACATAAACGGTGACAGGAAGAGTCGGAGGAGGACGAGGTGGAAGCAAGGGTTGAAAGTGAGCAAGGAAAACAAGACGACGACGAAAATGGAGAGGACAAGATGAGTAACGAGGAGAATAAAAGACAGGAAGAGGGGAATGGAAACGAGACCTGAAAGAGAAGGGGAGTAGGAAGAAGACCACGGGCAGAAAACACGATGGGAGGCCGGGAGCGAGGAGAAGGCAAGAGGGAGATAGAGACAAGAGCCTTTAACAGAACAGGAGAGGGAGACGGTGGCAAACAGGAACAGGAGACTTGCGGGGAGCAGAAAGAGAGAAAACAGGTGGCACTATAAGAACAAAAATATTCAGAGCTACAATCCAGTGGATATAGAGGAAAGGAAAGGTAGTTATGGTGCCTCGTCTTTGTACTGACGATGAATGAAACTATGAGATGAACGAGGCTATGATTCATTAGACAATACAAAACAAAGGCTATCAAAAAAAAAAAAGATGGCGCCACTATGAAACACTTGCCTATGCCATGACGGGCTGGGGCCGACTACCATCCAGAAAATGAATATGACAGTAAACAGGCAATTAGTTAATGAGTCTTAGGCAACGGACAGGACAGAATATTATATGATATTCAGGTAACTGATCACATACATACGACAGGGAATTAAACGTAAGCCGCTGAACTTAAGGAAACTATATAATTGTATGTTATAACACTAGAAAATAATCTACGTAGAAATAAATTACCTTTTGTTTAATCTTTTCCTGGCAGTCCGGGTGCGTCTGTAAATGAACCTTAATGACTGATGATGATGATGACGACGATGATGATGGTGAGAATGATGATTATGATAATTAAGACGATGATGATGATTGGGGAGGAGGAGGAGGAGGAGGAGGAGGAGGAGGAGGAACACAAGGAAACACAAAGAAAGAACAAACAACAGCAGACCTGATGGTCCTTAAGAGGTTGTTTGTGACAAGCTACACTAACTATCTAATCAAAGGTGGAAGATGAAGGACGGCTAAAACGAATGCTCCTCCCCACCCCCCATCCCTCCAGCCAAAGCTGGCAGGAAAGGAAAAAGAACCATGCAGCAATTGCAGCATGGAAAAACTGCATGGAAATTATATGAGGAGGAGGAGGAAGACTGTGTGTGTGTGTGTGTGTGTGTGTGTGTGTGTGTGTGTGTGTGTGTGTGTGTGTGTGTGTGTGTGTGTGTGTGTGTGTGTGTGTGTGTGTGTGTGTGTGTGTGTGTGTGTGTGTGTGTGTACGAGTAGCCTGTATTTCCCCCCCCCTTTTTTAAAGCACAAGCAAGCTTATGTAACTTTTAAAAAAAACAATAAGATACATCTTATTCATGAGTCTGCTTCGGGTGTCCTCTCGTCGCCAACACTTCTTTAATTCTGGACAGAGTGGAGGCTAAGGCTCTTCGTCTCATCAGCTCTCCTCCTCATACTGATAGTCTTCTACCTCTTAAATTCCGCAGCAATGTTGCCTCTCTTTCTATCTTCTATCGATATTTCCACGCTGACTGCTCTTCTGAACTTGCTAACTGCATGCCTCCCCCCCCTCCCGCGGCCCCGCTGCACTCGACTTTCTACTCATGCTCATCCCTATACTGTCCAAACCCCTTATGCAAGAGTTAACCAGCATCTTCACTCTTTCATCCCTCACGCTGGTAAACTCTGGAACAATCTTCCTTCATCTGTATTTCCTCCTGCCTACGACTTAAACTCTTTCAAGAGGAGGGTATCAGGACACCTCTCCTCCCGTATTTGATCTTCCTTTCGGCCACCTCTTTTGTTTCTATTTTAGGAGCAGCGGGTAGCGGGCTTTTTTTTATTATTGTTTTCTTTTTTTGTGTGCCCTTGAGCTGCCTCCCTTGTTGTAAAAAAAAAAAAAAATCTTTACTAAAAATAGCGAGATGGATAAGCTTCTTCCACTGCTTAAAAAAAACAAAACAAAAATGATATCCAGTTAATCCTCTTTACAAGCAGCGACGGGATGCTTATTTTTATACCTTCAAAAACTCGGTCACATCGCCACGTCTATCATGCAAGCAAAACAACGCCATGTGCTAATAACACAGGTCACCGCGAACGCTGATGATAATGAAGGCCGGAGTAAAAAGAAAAAGAATGGTTAACGTACTAAAGTATGCAGCATCCAGTAAAAGCTAAGGTTACTACTCTGATGGCAACGGAGAACGATGGTACACAGAACATTGCGATAACGAAAAAGGCGTTGTGAAAGTAATTAGGCAATGGGCAAAAAAAACTTGAGTAATTACGAATACACTAGTAAAATGACAATCAAAGAGCATAACCAATTATATAAAGGTAATAATAACAAACACTAAAGCGATCCATATAGTCATAGAGGATAGAGAAAGAAAATGGATCCGACATTATCTCCCTTCCCATACTCCTTCACTCCTCAACTTCCAACTCAACCCACACCTGCCAACGACAAGCCGCTTCTCACCGCCACCATCCCACCCACGCCATCCCTGTGTTATTCTCCTTCCGACAAAGCAGAAGAAAAGGAAAAAAGAGGGAGGAAGAGGAAAACAGGTGACGGAGGAAAATAAAGTAAAACACAACATAAACAAAGAAAACACTCATCCAAACACACACACACACACACACACACACACACACACACACACACACACACACACACACACACACACACACACACACACACACAAAGTCGCCTGTTCATGTGTCAAACTTTGGCATCACATTGAAAACAACTTGATTGAAGGAACAAATTGCCAAAGAGTTTTCTGTGCGTGGGACGAAGGGAGAGACGCATCAAACGAGGGAGAGGGGGGGGGGAGAGAAAGAGAGAGGGAGAGAAAGAAATGGCGAAGGGAAAAGATGGAAGGAGAGGGGGGTGGGGGAGGGGAGAAAAAAATAAAAACTCGATAATAGGATACTGAGAGAGTGAGAACGTGGGAGGAAGGAAAAATGATAACGTGGGAGGGAATACTCTCTCTCTCTCTCTCTCTCTCTCTCTCTCTCTCTCTCTCTCTCTCTCTCTCTCTCTCTCTCTCTCTCTCTCTCTCTCTCTCTCTCTCTCTCTCTCTCTCTCTCTCTAATTACTCTGCAACGTCTCAGTGGCTTATATCTTTCCTTCAAATGGAATTCTCTCTCTCTCTCTCTCTCTCTCTCTCTCTCTCTCTCTCTCTCTCTCTCTCTCTCTCTCTCTCTCTCTCTCTCTCTCTCTCCCCCCGTCGGCCTCATCCATATCTAGAGCAAATGGGACAAATCAAAGGCAGTAAGTAACGGAGGAAAATAAGGAAGACGATGATGGAAAATGTGGTGATGAGGAGGAAAAAAATTACTTACCCTCCAGTCATATGAAGCTTGTCATTTACTGTTTGTGGTACTGGAGGTGGTGGTGGTGGTGATGGTGTGGTGATAAGGAAGAGAGGGAACGGGAAGGTCGTGTTGTTTTGGTGGTGGTGGTGGTGGTGGTGGTAAGGAAGAGAGGGAACGGGAAGGTCGTGTTGTTTTGGTGGTGGTGGTGGTGGTGGTTGTGATGAGGAAGAGGTGAATTCGGAAGGTGTTGTTGTTTTTGGCGGTGGTGGTGCCTTAAACTTATTATTACCAGTGATATGGAAGGAAGATATGGAGAGGATCGTCGAAATGGGGGTAGTGTTATTGCTGACACAGGAGAATATCGAGAAGAGGCATACAAATCCGAGTGGTGAGATGAATAAAAAAAAAATACTTCTAATATAAAATCGCATGCAATGGATAGAGGATATAAAGATTTGCGAGGGATCAAGGCGTGGCTTAGTGGTAGGACACACACACACACACACACACACGCACACACACATACACACACACCAGACAAAACCTCACTGAAAACAGCAATCATAGGACAGAAAAAAACAAGTAAACTACCTCACATACAAAGATTTTTCTCTCAGGGCTTTTCATGTTCCTATTAATACTTATAAAACAATCAAATTTCCTTGTCTTGGGATTATTTTTTACCTTTGTGTGTCAAGTAAGAAAGTTCATTATTAATAGGATCAGGTGAGAGCAAAAGAGGAGAGGTAAAGGAGGAGAAGGTTCGGTGTCAACAAGTTGTTTATCATTATTTTTAGGCCTAGAATATTTTGTGATGTTATTTGTGTGCAAGGTTATGAAACTCAATTAACCTTTGATCTCTTCATGTTGTTATGTCTCTCCCGGATAAAATGTGTGTGTGTGTGTGTGTGTGTGTGTGTGTGTGTGTGTGTGTGTGTGTGTGTGTGTGTGTGTGTGTGTGTGCGTGTGTGAGAGAGACAGTGGTTCTCTGAATTGTACAAATATAACAACCAATAGCGTAGCGGAGTGCATTTGCAGTCTGTATACGACCATAACACAAATACGTACACTCATGTCACACATAAACACACTCACAGGCACACGTACACGACTACACTCATAGGTACACTCACACGAACATACCCAGCTACACACTCCTACAAAGAGAAACAAACACACACACAACCAAACACACACACACACACACACACACACACACACACACACACACACACACACACACACACACACACACACACACACACAAAGCATGCTTGAGCGGGATAAATATGTCCCTTCTGATTTTGAAATAGAAATTCTTAAGGGACGTTATTTGGGTCGGAAATGTAAAAATACCGAGGGATATCCGAGATCCCTCCTCCTCCTCCTCCTCCTCCTCCTCCTCCTCCTGAGCATCATCATCCAGGTCACACATCATAAAACTGCAGACAATCGTAATCATTAGTTTTGCGAAGTAAACAGTATCAGTTGTCAAGTACTACGCCTGTGTTTGTCTGTTTATGTTTTTGTCTGTTTGCTTATTTGTTTGTTTATTTGACAACATTTTTCAATCTCCTTTCCTGCCTTGTCTCTGTCCATCGGTCTGTCTGTGTCTGTCTCACCAACAAACACACACTCAACATAAGATAAAATAATCTGTATAGACCGATAAATATGGAAAGTAATTAAAAACTAATTTAAAAAGAACGAAAGCTAAATGAGAACATGAAAAAAAAAAAAGAGTTGTAAGAGAATCAGGACTGCGAGAATGGCAAAGGACAAAAACAAGGACAAAGACAACGGCGAGGACTGGAACAAAGAGAACAGCGACGGCCTCACGCCGCCACACAGAACAATACGCTTATCTACATCTTGATAACGGGTTCGAAATGCTGGGTCCGGTTTTATGTTGTGGAGTAATGAAATGGTAATGTACGTGAACTTATGATGTGTATTTCTATAGATTTTTTTTTTTTTGCCTCTGGAAAAAATAGAAAGTGAAAAAAAAAAAAAAGAAGGTTGGATAAAAATAAATAAATAGATAGATACATTTATACTGGTATCAATTTACTGCTTTTAAGCGTTCATTTTTTTTTTTTGTATCATAGTTATGAAAATTTGTTTACTCAATCACTCAAAATCAAACTGGTTCCACAATCAGTGCTTAGATATTTCTTTCAAATGGAACACTCTCTCTCTCTCTCTCTCTCTCTCTCTCTCTCTCTCTCTCTCTCTCTCTCTCTCTCTCTCTCTCTCTCTCTCTCTCTCTCTCTCTCTCTCTCTCTCTCTCTCTCTGCGGACTCTGAGGGGAAAGTAATACATAAAGGACAAAATATTCACGACGAGGTTGGCCGGACGCTGAGATCTACATAGTTTCGGAAGACACGCGTTACATCACGGCGGGATTTAAAGTAACGGCAAAAATAGAATAATTCCATTCTTTACCGCGGGGCTTGAATAATACACAAGGGCACCCACTACACGGACTGCACGCTATGACCGACGTTGATGAAAATAACACGATTCTCTTCAGTATAGTTTGATTCACGGGGAAAGGAAGTACTTATACTCCATCGACCGACCTCAGTTTTGGCCACTCTTTCCGTTTGCTTTTGCAGGAGCAGCGACTAGCGTTTTTTTTTTTTTTTTTTTTATTGCCCTGGATCTGTTTCCTATACCGTAAAAATATTTAATGCATCACAAAAGTTCTCACTGACGTTGTAAAAGTTCGATAACACACTTAAGTTCCGCAGCGACGTATACAGTAAAATAATCTGAAGGACGTGACATTTAGGGCGTTCCTCATTCATATAAATTCGCTTGTTTATCGATAATTAATTATTTACCCGTTATATTTTGTGCTTCTCTCTCTCTCTCTCTCTCTCTCTCTCTCTCTCTCTCTCTCTCTCTCTCTCTCTCTCTCTCTCTCTCTCTCTCTCTCTCACACACACACACACACACATGCACACACACACACACACACACACACACACACACACACACACACACACACACACACACACACACACCGGCTTATCTAATTAATGCATGAGCCTACCTGAGTGATATTTGCTGGACAGGTAGGGCTTGAGTCTGAAGATTAGGGAGGGAGAGAGAGGGATAGAGGGAAGTGGGGGGGCAGAGGGAGAGGGAAGGGGGGTGGGCAGAGGGAGAGGGAAGTGGGAGAGTGGGGGAGAAGGAGGGAGGCAGTAGATAGTAGTGGATTGATAAACCTATGGAAGAATGACAATAAAAGGACTGCCTAAGAGAGAAATGGAGGAAGGCATACAGAAAGTGATTATAGAGTGGAGAGAAAGGGGTAGGAATAGGCGAGGAATGAAGGAAGAGATGACGCGAGGAATGAATGAAAGGGAGAGATGAAATATAAAAGGAAGGGATGGCTAGGAGGAGGATGAAGTGGGGAGGAAGGAACCGATTAAAAATTAAAGAAAACAAAGAAACGAAGGAGGAAGAGAGGGAAGAAAAAAGTATTTAAAAATTGATAAAGGGGAGGAAGGAGAGAGGAAGGAAGAAATATGACATCCACGGACTAACGGCTGGAGGAGGAATAAGAAGGAAAAGGTGAGGAACTAAGAAAAAGATGAAATGGAGAAGAGAAAAAAAGAAGTGAGGGATTGAGAAAGGGATAAATAAATATGTTGAGAGGAGGAAAGAAGAGGAGCAAAACGAAATTGAAAAATGAAGAAAAACGAAAAAAAGAAACGATATGTATGGAGTAGAGAATACGTAAAGAATAAGTAGAGATATCAAGGGAAGGAAGGAAAATAGGAGAAAGCAAAACGAAGGTAAATAAAAAGAAAATAATATAAAGGAAAGGATAAGGAAGGAGAAGATAAATAAATAGAACAATAAAGGGAGGGAACAAGAAATAGGTAAAAGTGAAGAGATGGATCGAAGAATGTATTACGAATAGGAGGAAGAAAAGAAAAGAAGAAAAGATGCAAAAAAAGAAAGGAGTGAGAAATGGAGGTAGCAAGTAAGATGTAGGAAGGAGGAAGAAGAGAGGAAGTGAGGAAAAGCCACAGGTAAGTTGAGAGAATAGGAGGAAGAGAAGGAGGGAAGAAAAGGTGAAAATAAAAAAAACAAGAGGGATGTGTAAGATGCAGGAGGGAGGAGGAAAAGGAAGAGGAGAGGAAGAGATAAGACTGCGGGTTAGTCAAGCGAATATTGACTTTCCTGCATCACGCCACCTGGATAACATTGATTTTTGTGCTATAAGAAGATCTGTTCTGATAAATATTATACATTCTCCGCCTCGTCCTCCTTCCACTCGTGCCCTTTCTCCTCCTGCTTCCACTCCAGTTGACCTTTTTTTTTTTGCTATTCATCTTCTTACTGTCTCTTTTCTTGTTCTTGTTCTTGTTCTTATTCTTGTACTTGGTCTTTTTGTTCTTCTTCTTTTTTTGTTGTTTGTTCTCATCTCTCTCTTCTTGAATCCCCCACATTTTTTTTCATTCTCTTGCTATGCCTCTTTTTTTCTTGTTCTTGTTCTTTTTCTTATTCTTGTACGTGGTCTATTTGTTCTTTTTTCGTTTGTTTGTTCTCATCTCTCTCTTCTTGAACCACCATATTTTTTTTCTGTTCATCCTCTTGCTATGCCTCTCTTTTTTTCTTGTTCGTGTTCTTCTTCGTTCGTTTGTTTGTTTAGTCTCCTGTTTTTTTTCTCTTTCAACCCTCCATTTTTTTCCTCTTTTGCTCGTCATTTTCAAAACCTCCATCTCTCTTGACTTACTTCCCTATTCATTTCCCATTCTTATTTTGTCTTCTCTTCGTCGTCTTCCTCCACATTCCTTTTTTTCTAATCTTACTTTTCTTTTTCTTCATCTCCTGCTTATTATTCGTTTTCTTTATATTATTATTTTCTTTGTATCTTCTTTTATCTGGTCATTTTCCATCTTCCTAACAGTAAAAAATGGATGCGCTGATGTCCTTTGAATCATAGTGACCGTGGAGGCGGTGGTGGTGGTGGAGGTGGTGGTGGTGATGGTAGAGGTGGTGGTGGACACGGTACAGGTGGTGGTGGTGGTGACGGTGGTGGTGGACACGGTACAGGTGGTGGTGGTGGTGACGGTGGTGGTGGTGGTCGCTAGCAGTCAATCTTCTTAGTGTGGGGTTGGGGGAGGAGGGGAGGAGGGCGACACGTATAGAAGAGTGAGGACGTACGTAAGATGCTATACTGGGTACAAAATAAATCCTTACTCCTTCCCCTTTTCCCTCTTCTTTTCCTCCTCCTCCTCCTCCTTATCCTACTCTTCTGCTCATTCTCCTTCTCTTCTTCCTGCCGCAACTCCTACTCCTCCTCCTCCTCCTCCTCCAACTGCTTTTGTCATCGTCTTTTCGTCTTAGATTTTTCCACTCTGTTTCAGTCTACCACTTCGCTTACTCTTCCATTCTCTTTCTTACGTCTTAGTCTTTATTCTCACCTTCCTATTCTTAATTAAACGTTTCCCTTTTTCTTTTCATCTACTGCTTTCTTTTTTCGATTCTGTTATCTGGTTCCATTCCAATCTACAAACTACCATACGTATTTTTCTATTTGCCTTCACATAGTACCTCGATATCAATAAATACTTAGAGAGAGAGAGAGAGAGAGAGAGAGAGAGAGAGAGAGAGAGAGAGAGAGAGAGAGAGAGAGAGAGAGGGGTACAGTATTTTCTAATACAGTTTCTCGTACGTTTGCCTTGCACAAGCTCAATAATATTACAAAAATTAAGAGCACAAAGCAATGCAGTAAACTACATAATTAGCAATATCTTTATAGGAATCCTATATATTTCAATGACATGTGTATTGAAATGTCTATTTTTTTCTAATTATGTTTGATGAATCAGCTCTGATCGTTATATAGTGATTCATAAACACACACAAGAAAGAACAAATCAGTTCATGTACATTTTCCAAGCATAAGAAAAACTCTAAATTTATCTAGCCTTTAAATGTTAACATTGAATAAATGATACGCAATCTTGCGCGTGCGCGAGCGTACACACACACACACACACACACACACACACACACACACACACACACACACACACACACACACACACACACACACACACACACACACTTTCTCCACTCTTCTTACCTTCATCCGCTTCATTTTTTTCTTATTTACCGTAGTTTGATACAATGCACACCTTAACCTTCCACCAAGACCCCATGCTATCTCTCCCTGCACTAGGTTACAACCGAAAAAGTCTACCATTTCCATTACCCTCTCATTTTCTCTCTCCATCATCAATGCTGTTCATATCTTTGACTGTCCGCTTTCTTATCTACTTATTTTCAAATATCAATAATTTTTCTCTTTGCTTTACAACCCTCCTTTCTTTCGGAACTATAAACATTTACTTATTTTCCATTCTCGGCACCATTCTTTTTACTCTCATCTCAGCCTCTTTCCCTTTTCCTTTTCCCTCCCATCTTCTTCAAGTATTCGCACTTTTATATTCTTTAATAGCATTCTCTTCCAATTCCTGCTCTCCTCTTCCCTTCCCCTGCCGCTTTCCGCTCACTACCACCTTCATAAGCAGAAAGTTGCCAGAAAGGATCGGGAGGATGGAGAGCAAGAGGTACAAAACACTGTCAGGATCAACAAAAGGATTCAACATTGTCAGAAAAAAAAACAGATGCAATGGATATCAGTAAGTTAGGAAGGTAAAATACAGTTCCAGAAAAGTAAAAGAACAAAATGTAAAGATTGTAAATGAAAAATGAGATGGATCTGCGTTTCAGGTTCACGACAAAGGAAATAAATAGCAAATATTACAGTAATTGCAATGGAGATAAGTAGCTATTCCTTTGAGTTTTTGAAACTCAAGCTTAAAATGTGAAAGGAAGAAATATTACAAAGAGCAACTGAGGAAGAAAACGAAAGAAACAACACATGTTCGCTCACAATTCGGTAAGACGAGAACTATAAAACAATATCCGGAGCGCAGCGATGCTAACAACACGAGTTTTTGTGTTCTCTTGAAGAAAACCCAACATGACCAAGTGAAATTCAAAACGAACGTACCGAAGCAAATGGAAGAGGGGATAAATAGTTGCGAGTGCCCTGCAGCAGAAAGACTGGAGAGGACAGCTTATTAATAAGTGAATTACGGCACGTTGAGTCCGTAGAGTACAAGAAGTTTCTGGTTTTCTGCACGACCGACGGTACGACTTGGATGGGAAAGCTGAGGTTGAAGGACCGGCACTGGTTCTTTAAATATCCAGAAAAGAGGGTGATAATGGGAAATCAAGGCTAAGACAAGGGGGAGGCGGTGGCTGAGTGGTAAGCGTGCGTGTGCCGCGTCCACGAGGACGGAGGTTTGCGTCCCTCCGACGCTACTAACAAGCTGGTAAATTTTCAGTCATCGCCGAGTGGCCTGTGGCTACCCACATACATTCCAGAAAAGAATTAACAGCACGGACTCTTGATTCTCTTTAAAAGAGAATTAAAGATGAGCTTCGGGGGGTCAGCATGAGTCAAGCAAGATAGTGCCACTATAAAAGCTCACCTGCACCATAATGGGCTGGGGCAGATCACCAGGCCTCACCAAAAAAGTCTACCGGTGCCATTGTCGAAACCTAAAAAAATAGAGAAGGGCAGTGGAAGGGAAGACTAAGGAAGCGGGGGAAAACAAAGGGATAAAGTGAAGATAGTGGGGTGTAGAAGAGAGATAAAATGAGTGTGAGGCAAATAAAAAGGATAGAAAATGTGATGAAAGTGAACCGGGATAATAATAGGAAAAAGAAAAGACTTGGGAAGGAGCCTCTGGAGAAGAAATAAGAAGGACAATAACTGGGAGGGGGATTGAAAAGACGGAGGGGAAGGCGAGGGAAAGTTGTGTGGCATTGTCCAGACTCCAAAAGGAAAAACTGGGTCACCTGGGTTTGGGACAACTGAGGAACACCTGAGAACTACCATACATAGACCTGACAAACAAGCGGAGATGATTGCGTGCATAAGGGGGACGAATGTTCAAAGACAAGATGCTGGGATGATAATAGCGAAGAGTCCATTATCAGTTTCTTTCCTCTTCCCCACTCATAGTATAGAAAAAATTCCAACAAAACACCAGCGAATCCGAAATAAAAAGGAAATATAAAAAATAGCGAAAAAAAATGTTGATTACTGCTGGAGAAGCATAAAATAACAGATCAATGGATGTAAGAAAGAAAGAGCACAAAGTGAGAAATCAAATGTTACAAATATGAGTATGAGTTAGGTAAAAAAAAAGTGTAAAAAAGCTAAATATATGGAAAATACTCATGTAAAAGGGAGGAAGAAACATAATACCAATGATAATCTTGAAAAAATAAGTTTACGGGCAAACGAAGACAAGAAAAAGTATAACACTACAACAAACTGCATCGTTCAAAAACTGTTATTATAAAGACCTGTGAAGAGTTGAGGGAAGAGTTGAGGAAAGAAAGAGGACAGGAGGGACGGTGGAGAACTAAGAGACATGAAATGAGGGAAGAAAAGAAGGAAGGGGTTAAAGAGGAAATGAAGGAGACAGGACGGGATTAATGGGAAAAAATAGGTAAAGGGGACGAGCAATGAAGGAATGAAGAACGAATGCGAGACGGTGGCGGCAGAATACGAACTTTGAAGGTTTAATGAAACATACCGATATGTTGTATGATATTCGATAAACTTCGTTGTATATATTCATTAGATTTGTTCCGGTAAGATATTATTTTACGCACATCTATTTTACGCACAATAACGAAATTCTCCACATCACTTCAGTTAAATTTAAGGGAGAGAATTTTCAGTTACCTTCCAACCAAGTAATAACAAGAGCCTGGTTTGGGAATAGAATGAACGCAGGTATACGAGTATCTGTTGCTCACGATAAACCGCACGCAGGTAAAAAAACAATCACATGAAATAAAAAAAAAGACAATCAAATTACAAGTTCAGTGTGTGTGTGTGCGTATGAGGGAGGAGTGTGTGTGTGTGTGTGTGTGTGTGTGTGTGTGTGTGTGTGTGTAATAATAATAATAATAATAATAATAATAATAATAATAATAATAATAATAATAATAATAATAATAATAATAATAATAATAATAATAATAATATACGGTTTATTCAGGTATACGGCAGCCGTCTGGCTGAAAATTTACATTTTTTAAAAACATTTAAGTAAATTTCGCTAACGAGAACAAGTACAAAAAGAGAAGGGGGATGGGAAACGGGGGTCAGACTTGTCTCTGGGAAAGGTAGGGGTGATGGGAGGGGTTGGGTGGGATGGAATGCAGTGGGGGTGGTGCCAGGTGGCGAAGGGGCGGATTCTTCCAGATGGCGGTGAGGTCAAGTGCGATGTTAATCCTCAGGTAGGATGCTGGGTTCAGGTGACAAGTCCCAGAGGGATGCAGGTGGGCAGTATCTGGGAAGTCACTCAGGGATACCCAGGCTTAGTAAGGAAGTGCTAAGCCTGGGCCGGCGAGACACAGGTGGTGGTTGCTGGCCGGTTTATCGGAACAAGTGCACAGAGTTGATGAAGTTGCCGTACATCTTGCTCCAGACCTGAGTGACGAGGCTGCCTCACTGCCTGCTTTCGTCCTCCGGAGCTTGAGCGTGTCCTCGGTGTTGTGTTGGCGACACAGCTCTCACTACCCTTCCAGCACCACTAACCACTGCACTCACTGTACTGTCTGTACAGTACAGTGTGTGTGTGTGTGTGTGTGTGTGTGTGTGTGTGTGTGTGTGTGTGTGTGTGTGTGTGTGTGTGTGTGTGTGTGTGTGTGTGTGTGTGTGTGTGTGTGTGTCGGCGGGTGGAGGGGGGTGGAGGGGGGGGTTGGGGGGTGTATCATTCCTTCTCCCTTCCATTAAGATGTCCAAAGACGAGAGAAAAATGGATCGTCATCACAGAATTCATCAACATGGAGCACTCATTCCCTTCTCTCTCTCTCTCTCTCTCTCTCTCTCTCTCTCTCTCTCTCTCTCTCTCTCTCTCTCTCTCTCTCTCTCTCTCTCTCTCTCTCCTTACTCTTATATAATCCCTACCCTTAATTTATGCAATCTCTCCTTAATGTAATTTCGATTTAACTACATTTTCCATCCATTTTCTTCCTCGTTTTTATTTCTATAACATCTAACGAAGTACGAAGTCAGTCCCGAAGTTTATGTGTCTTGCAATAACATTATTTTTTCTCTACGTATTATACACCAAATCATTTTACTGACTATACCAACGCACCCGAAATCTATTAACCAAAATGTGACCTACTCCTTTTTACATTTATTATCCCCAATCTTTATTTTCTTCCCAATATCTCTAGTAATTCTTCTTTTTTTCATATTTTCCTTTAACTTTCCCATTTTTCTTCAATTCTCTCTTTTACTTATGTTTGCTACTCTGTCCTTTTTAGCGCAATTTCACTGCTTCTTCTTATTCTTTGATGTCTCCACCTTCCTTTGCTTCCCTTCTAATTAACCTCCCCGCCCCTTTGATCACCACAACACACTGGGGAGATATCCTAATTATTGACCCTTGGCTCCCTTTCACAACCCCGAACACACGCTTCCAACCTATCTCTCTCACATTTACCTCTCTTTCCCTTTTTCCTTTTCGTCTCTGTTTCCATCCTGCCGTTCATCTCGTTCATCTACAATATATAACATGGGATCTCATTAAATATGCGGTTTTATGTAGTAGTGCGTCTCTCTCTCTCTCTCTCTCTCTCTCTCTCTCTCTCTCTCTCTCTCTCTCTCTCTCTCTCTCTCTCTCTCTCTCTCTCTCTCTCTCTCTCTCTCTCTCTCTCTCTCTCTCTCTCTCTCTCTCTCTCATTACTCTACAACATCCCTTTACCTTCCTTCATTCCTTCGTTTTTATTTTGTCTCCTCCTCCTCCTCCTCCTCCTCCTCCTCCCCCTCCCACCCTTGCCGCTGCCATCACATTCTCATTAGGGAGTGTCGGTGTGTTGCCCCCGTAAAGCCTCAGCAGACGTACGTGTGTGTGTGTGTGTGTGTGTGTGTGTGTGTGTGTGTGTGTGTGTGTGTGTGTGTGTGTGTGTGTGTTGGGGGGGGGGGGAGAGTAATGTTCTTTACACATCATTCGTCTTGCTTATCTTTCTTTTCATTAGTTAAATGTTTTTTTTATGAATGATTGTTTTATGCTCATCAGAAGGATGCGAAATAAAATAAACTGAAAAAAAACAAAAAACTAAAAAGATATCTAACATTCATTTTCTTCAGGACGCCTTCTTACATATATATACACAAACAAAATGCACTTAGGGAACATAGCTAAGTGGCTAACGTATGTGCGTGGATTTATGCTGCTGAATGTGCAGGATTAAATATTGAAGTGAATTAGGTTTGTGACTAAGATGATTCAAGGGTTACGAAACTCGCCACACGAGGAAAGACTCAAACAGTTAAACTTGCAGTCTTTAGAAAGGCGAAGGGTGCGTGGAGACATGGTCGAGGTTTATAAATGGATGAAGGGCTTTAAAAATGGAGATATTCATAAAGTTCTGTTGGTAAGAGAACCGGGTAGGACACGTGGTAATGGGTTTAAAATGGATAAATTCAGATTCAACAGGGACATAGGCAAAAATTGGTTTACTAATAGAGTGGTAGATGAATGGAACAGGCTGAGCAGTCATGTGGTAAGTGCCAATACAATTTTCACATTCAAAAATAGATTAGATAAATTCACGGACAGTGATATTAGCTGGGGTTAGATTCACGGG
Organism: Eriocheir sinensis; assembly: GCF_024679095.1. Lineage (NCBI taxonomy): Eukaryota > Metazoa > Arthropoda > Malacostraca > Decapoda > Varunidae > Eriocheir > Eriocheir sinensis. Next base: position 13,502,987 of record NC_066529.1, read on the forward strand.
AGCTTAGGTTCAAAGGAGCTGCCTTGTACAGGCCTACCGGCCTCTTGCAGACTCCTACGTTCTTATGTTCTTATGTTCACTATACTGCAGCGGCTGTGATAATGCTGAAAGTGGTGGTGGTGGTTGTGGCTGCTATTATTGTTGTTGTAGCAGTGGTGGTGGAAGTGTTGGATGAGGTGGTGGTGGTGGTGGCGGTGTTGGATGAGGTAGTTGTGGTGGTGGCGGTGTTGGATGAGGTAGTTGTGGTGGTTGTGGTGATGGTGGTGCTGGAGGTGGTGGTGGTGGTGGTGGTGGTGGTGGTGTTGGTGGTGGTGGTGGCGGTGTTGGATGAGGTAGTTGTGGTGGTTGTGGTGATGGTGGTGGTGGTGGTGGTGGTGGTGGTGGTGTTGGTGTTGGTGTTGGTGGTGGTGGTGTTGGATGAGGTGGTGGTGTTGAATGAGGTGGTGATGGTGGTGGTTGTTGTTGTTAATATTGCCTCTTTTGAGGTAAAGAGACACGGGCTAACCTAGGAGCCCGTCAGTGAAGAGCAATAATACATGGGAACTCAGCGCGGTGGCGGATAATTTTTGCAGAGGGCAAGAAGTGACTCAGTCCTCGACGAGGCGACGACTGTTGCAGCTTTTTTCTGTATCTGATACATTTTGGTCTTGAGGGTAATTGCGGAGATGCTGATTGACTGGGCATCGGAGCAGATATTGGAGAAGAGGTTCATGGTCCTCCTCAAGACAGTGCTCACAAGGTTCAGGGCGGTCATAAATTTGTGATGCACACAGAAATCCGAGCCGCAGCCTGTGTAGGTGGTGGACAAGGTGCGGGGCTGTCCTGGGAGGGAGGACTAAAGGCTCTTGTTTGGTGGCTGTTGTGTAGTAAGTGGCGGAACGAGAGCATGTGGCAACGTGATCCCTCAAGTCAGGTGAGATGGAGATTTCCTTAGATTTATATTTCCGAAATCTCCGAGTATTTTTATAAAGAGAAAAAGGACTCCATGACCTCAGGCAGCAGCAAGAGGGCGTGAAGAGCGGCGAGAGGCGTGACGGACGGACGAGAATGAGCGGGAGGAGAAGATCGTACACGGGCAAGAGATAAAGGGAGAGAGAGGGTGGGGGTTGGGGGGTTAGGGCGCGGGTGCACTTACACTAGGACTAAAGGAGAGGAAGGGGGAGTAAACGAGCAGATAAACTTTCTTCCTTATTAAGAAACGTAACCGAAAATTAACAAGAACGCGCTAATGACACGTGCCGAAGGTAAAACTGAATAAAAAACTACCGGAAGAACCCTCAGTCTAGTTAATGAGATGAGTGCTGGTGTTACTCATGCTGCAGCTGCTGCGGCTCCACGCATAGTATACATGAAGCCTAAATAAGAATGAGACGAGAACAATTTGTCAAAGATAATATAGAAAGCGAGTGTAAAGGAAGGCTAATAAATGTATGCTTTCATTTTATGATTAATCTAAGAGTATTATGTGATGCAGTGGTCAGCATGCCTGACTGCGAATTTGCCGTTCGAATCCCGGCATGGGCAGTCGGCGCGCAGCCCTGTGTCTCGTGTTAATGGGTTCTCACCCAACACAGGCTCAAAGGCCAGTGGTACGGAGATGAGCACCGCAGCCACGCGCAGCTGATACTGTATGCTATCAACTTTGCGTTACGTAAGAAATAAATGGTATTCTATGAACTATTCCTAAACTGACAGACTAAAGATAAAAGAAAAGAGAAGATTTGGTGCTAAATCCTACTGGTGACAGTCCTAAAAGCCTATAAAATTGGGGACACACCAATCTCGAGGTTGCCCAAAAATAATGTATTTCAAAATGTCCGATTTCAATCAAGTTTATCTGGACATGAGAGAAGTTGTAACAATGTAACCTAAACAGCCATACAGACAATGCCGCAATATACCTGTGATGTTAGTGACTCCCAGCAACGGTTCAGTCCACCGCCGCCACAATCAGAGGCACGATCTTGGCTCAGGAGAAATCTGTAAAAAAAAACATGATTAGGATAACAAAAATAACTTTACTGTTTAATATAAAAAAGTAGTAGTGCGACCCAACGTCAGTCAAATAATCAGTCAGCCAGTCAGCCCACCATCACAGGCAGCGCCTCTCTCAAAGTCTCTACACCTCACGGCCCTATAAATATACATATCAATATGAACACTGAAAGGAGTGGGTATCATTTTAAAGGCGCTGAGTATCACAATTGAAAAAGACTCCGTTTTTTTTTCACACGAAAGTGTTTATGACTCACCAAGCCTTCCACGCACGGCACGCTCTCCATCGGCATTATATAACAACAGATTTCACTCCGCCTCTTTAATCTTCAACTACAATGACTCTCTCTCTCTCTCTCTCTCTCTCTCTCTCTCTCTCTCTCTCTCTCTCTCTCTCTCTCTCTCTCTCTCTCTCTCTCTCTCTCTCTCTCTCTCTCTCTCTCTCTCTCTCTCTCTCTCTCTCTCTCTCTTCTGCAGGACATATGTGGGAAGAGCTCTGCTCTGGTAACGATATTTACATAGAAGAAAAATAATATGTTTCTCTGTATCTTTTATAACAATTTCCGCTCTTTCTTTGGC
>NC_066529.1:13513060-13530560 GCF_024679095.1 Eriocheir sinensis
TTAATTATCGGATCAGTTTGGAGTTCAAATAACTTTGATGCTGGATGTTGGACATAGTGGCACAATCTGAGACGAGGAGGCCTGGCAGTGGCGAGATCAGTAAGGGGGGGTACACCTTCTACTGGTCCGGCATGAAGAATGGCTTCCATCTCAAGGGGGCGGCTATGGCCATCTCCAGCTAACTGCTGCCATTTGTGGTTGAGGTTGCTCCGGTTGATGAGCGTATAATGCGAGTGAGGCTGAAGCACACACTGGGCTTCATGTCTCTTATTGCAGTGTACGCTCTAACCGAGATGCGTGAAACTGAAGAGAAGGAGATGTTCTACGCCAAACTCGACTCCATATTAGACCAGTGCCCTCTCCGGGACACACTCATTGTCCTGGGAGACTACAATGCTACTACTGGCACTGATAGGGTTGTCTACGAGGTATGTGTTGGTCCCCATGGTTCTGGTACCAGGAACATCAACAGCTCTCTCCTCCTGAATTTTGGAAAATCCAGAAGGTTGAGAATTGCTGGTTCCTGGTACCAGAGTCAAGAGCAGCACCGTTGGACTTGATATAGCGATGCCGGAAGGGTAATTAAGGAGATTGATCACATCCTCGTAAGTACTCGTTGGAGGATCCTTCAGAACTGCAGGGTTTACCGGAGTGTTGAGTTCTTTGCAACTGACCACAGGCTTGTTGTTGCAACATTCAAGCTTCATGTCAGGTCAAGAAGAATCCCGAGATGCAACACTACTGTGTTCCATCTCGAGAGGCTGAAGGACCTGCCATGTGCTCAGGAGTATGCAGTGACACTCAAATCGGTTCGATGTGCTCGGCACCCTGAAGGACCCTGTAGAACTGTGGGATACCTTCAAACGTGAGACTACAAGCTGCCAAGGAGTGCATTGGAGAGCGCCCGAGATCTAGGAGTGGCTATGCCTCGGTGTAGATGCTGGAGAATACTGAGGAGAGTCGCGCTGCCAGACATGCTAGGATTCAGGACCAAGACAGTGCTCTGTCGCGTAGGACTAGAGCTCTCCTGAGGAGAGACACGGAGAGGTATGTCAGGGGTCTCGCTGAGGAAGTCGAGGGCCATTAAATGCGAATGACCTCCGACCTGCTCACCGAGCCCTGAAGAGGCTCCGCTCCAAGTCTCCCGCCCAGGTGAGCGCTATCCGAACAACTGATGGCTGCCACGTATCGGATATGGATGGGCAAAGGGCTCGTTGGGCTGAGTACTTTGAGCAGCTGTACATGGCGGACCCTCCACGTGGGCAGTTTCCAGTTGCTGGGTTGCAGGTGGCGGATGCTGATCCACCCACTGACGAAAGCCCATCCTTTCTGGCTGAGGTCAGAGAGGCTGTGGCAAAGTTGATGGGTGGAAAGGCACCTGGTACTTGTAACATCAGTGCGGAGCTGCCTAAAGCTGGAGGTAAGGCCATGATCCGCGGGTTGCATGCGGTCTTGAATGCCGTATGGCAGTCCGGTACCATTCCCCCTGACTGGAAGAGGGGGTTGGTCATCCCAATCTGGTAAGGGAAAGGGAACCGACAGGACTGCAACAACTACCGTGATATTACACTGCTCAGTGTGCCAGGCAAGGTGCTTGTCCACCTGTTGCTGATGCGAATTCGCAGCCACCTGCTGAAGATACAGAGACCTGACCAGTCTGGGTTCACGCCTAGTAAGTCAACAACTGACCATATCCTACCGCTTCACGTACTGGTGGAGCGCCGACGTGAGTTTCGACATGGATGCATGCAGCCTATGTCGATCTCAAGAAGGCGTTTGATTCAGTGCATCGCGAGGCATTCTAGGATCTTCTGCGACTCCGGGGGATTCTTGCGAGGACTATTGGTTTGTTGACTGGCCTGTATTCTAGAACAGAGTGCTATGCAGTGTGGTGGGAGCTTGTCCAGCTTCTTTCCCGTGAATGCGGGAGTGAGGCAGGGCAGTATCCTTGCCCCATCGGTTTTCAACACTTGTATGGACTGGGTATTGGGCAGAGCTGTGGATCAGAGTCATTGCGGAGCATCCATTGGCAATACCAGGGTCACTGACCTTGTTTTTGCCGATGATGCAGTAATCCTGGCGGAGTCTCTGGAGGTATTGGTGATGGCTCTCGAGGCACTGCACAAGGAGGCGAAGCCCTTGCATGGGACTTCAGGTCTCCTGGGCCAAGACCAAGGTACAGATGTTTGGAGGCTTGCTAGATGAAACAGTACAGTCTGTTCATGCGTGTGGCGAGGACGTTGGGATCTCAGAAAGTTTCAAGTTTATGGTAGCGTAGTTCATAACAACGGTGCGTCTCGCCAGGAAGTCTTACGGCGGATTGGCTTTGCCAACGGTGTTATGGACTCGCTCAACACAAGTATATGTTGTTGATACCTGTGCAGAAGGACAAAGATCCGGACCTTCATGTCCCTTGTGCTCCCTGTCTTATTCTATTTTTGTGAGACATGGACAATAAAAAGGGACTTGGAGAGGCGGACTGATGCCCTTGGTAATAAATGTCTACGCAGACTCATGGGATATCGCTGGAATGACTTTGTGTCAAACCGGCAACTACTCGGCGAGTGTCAAGCCGGCGACTTCTCCGTGAGACTGATTCGACATATATTACCTGCATAGTCCCTCAACGCCAACTCCGGCTGCACGGTATACGGGCACGTGGCACATCACCATGAACCTGATCCTGCTCATCGGGTTGTCTCTGTAAGAGGCAATCCTGAGTGGAGGAGGCCAAGGGGACGCCCATGGAATTCGTGGTTTGAGCAAGTCGATAGATGCTGTCGGGAAGGGGGACTGTATGGAGACTCGCCCGGAGGGACCCCTGGGCTTGGCGACGCGCCCCCCGGCGTATGCCCCCACTGATTGATTGATTGATTTCATCCATCTTGTTTTCCTACTTCCTCCCCAATCCATATCCGTTTTATGCCTTCTCCTCCTTCTCCGCTTCCTCGTCCTCTTATTACTCCTATTTCTCCTCCTCCTCCTCCTCTTGCTCCTCCAATCTCCCTCGCCGCCTCAATATTTCTACGGTCAGGGACTTGAAGGAAGCAAGGCGGAAAACAACATCTCTCTCTCTCTCTCTCTCTCTCTCTCTCTCTCTCTCTCTCTCTCTCTCTCTCTCTCTCTCTCTCTCTCTCTCTCTCTCTCTCTCTCTCTCTCTCTCTCTCTCTCTCTCTCTATTTATTTATTTATTTATTTTTTTTTTTATTGCAGCCTATTGCGCCGGTAGGCTTCTTCCCGGTGGATCCTGATGGTCGGTCCAAGGCTTCTTTCCGGTAGGTCCTGATGGTCGGCCCAGCCCGTTCTGGCGCAGGCGAGTGTTTATAGTGGCGCCATCTTGCATTGGCTCATGCTGCCCTCCCAGAGCTCATCTTTGATCCTAGAATCTAGAGTCCGGGTTGATAGGTGGTCTTCTGGACAGCATGTCTCCTGAACATATATATATATATATATATATATATATATATATATATATATATATATATATATATATATATATATATATATATGTCTATCAACCTATCTATGTATCTATCTATCTTTATATATATATCTCTATATATATGTATATATATCTATATATATATATATATATATATATATATATATATATATATATATATATATATATATATATATATATATATATATATATATATATATATATATATATATATATCTATCTATCTATCTATCTATTCATCTATATCTATCTATCTATCTATCTATCTATCTATCTATCTATCTATATAAATATATATATATATATATATATATAGATATATATATATATATATATATATATATATATATATATATATATATATATATATATATATATTCGTCTGTCATCCATAACTTGTCTTACATTTTACAATTATTTTTCTCTAATTATTCTTTCATTCTTTTTTTTTAGATGTTCAGATTTTTCTCTATTTCATTTCATTTCTTTAATATATTTTTCTTCCTCTTCTTTTTCTTCATTTTTCATTTCATTTTATATTTCAAATTCTACTATTATTACTATTACTATCATAATTATCATCATTATCATTATCACTATTATCCTACTACTACTACGTTTATTACTGTTACTATCATTATCATCAATACTATCATTATTTTCAGTATCATCATTATCATCATTACTATCATTATCATCATCAGCATTCATCTTCATCTTCGTGTCCTACTGTTTCTTCGCTTTGCCTCTACTGATAACAAACCATTGACGGCCTCTCACCAGTACCCGCTGGAAGGCTTCTCTTCAAGCGAATGTTCTGGTGTGGTATTGCCACTGTTCTGATGCTCCACATGTTACACAAGCTCTTCCTTTCTCACCACAGAACTGGCGTTCTCGCTCCTCTCACTCGTATCTTGACCCCCCTACTTCTCCCCCTTGCCTCCTCTCCTCCCTCCTGTCCCAGGGTTAGTTAATTTCCTAATGGACGCTTTTCCGTTATCGAATTTTATGTTATTCAAGTGAAAGAAATATACAAAAACACCAGTGAGACGAGGTGCGTACTTCCGTTTCTTCTTCTGTTATTACTAAAGTGCTATTACAACTACTACTACTACTACTGCTACTACTACTACTACTACCACTACCACCACTTCAGTTAATACTGTCTATACACTACAACTCTCGACTCGCTCCTTGTCATACTGTATCGCCAGTACCTGACAGCTTCAATAATACATACTTACCTGGCATATTCCTCTTCCTCCTTCTCCGCCTCTTCCTCCGCCTCCTCCTCCACTCCTCCTCCTACTTCTTCTAAAGTCTTTGAAAACGTACCACATGAGCGTCTTCCCAATAAGTTACCGTCAGCAGGAATGGGAGTCTGTGTATCTGACGGCGTGGATAAGAAATTGCCTCACTGATAGAAGGTAACGACTCTTTGTCAATGGACGGGGATCGAAGTGGCTCCCGGTCACTAATGTACTTCAGTGCTGGGTCCCATTATTTGAAGTATCATACATCAACAACTCAGAAATCGAACTAAATTAAGTCTTATCCAAATTTGTAGATGACACCAAAATGGCTAGAAAAGCCCTCACGACGGCCTACTGCCAGCTCGTTCAAAAAGACTGGTTCCCTACTACAAGAAGGACATCGAATACCTGGAGAGGACAGCAAGGATAATACTCTCTCTCTCTCTCTCTCTCTCTCTCTCTCTCTCTCTCTCTCTCTCTCGCTAGGGTACACACGTAAGGTAGTTCTTGTGTCATGTCTTTGCAGCTCCCGTCAGGCTCTTATGATCCTCTGAGTCCCTACCACGGAGAACAACCTAAAACACGCACTCCCTCCTCCCACCTGAACGCAATCCCTCCTCCCACTTACATTCTGCTCAACACACTAGCTCTAGCCTTTCTCCATCCTACTTACACGCTCCCTGCTCTCCCTTTTATCCTCCTGCCTGTACACTCCATTCTGATTCTCGTCCTCATTTTCTTCCTCCTCCTCTTCCTGCTGCCACCAACGCACATCCTTCTCCTCCTCCTCCTCCTCCTCTTCTTCTTTCTCCTGTTTTCATCTGCCAGCTACACACTCCCAGCTTAGAAACTCTCTCCCTACCACTTCTTCCCACAATACTTTCATAACCTTAGTATCCTCCTTTCTAGCTTCTTTGATCATAGAAATCCACTTTTATCTATATTTCCTTTTAATACAATGCTTCTCCCTCGACCCCTTTCTCGTATCTACAACTTTTTCTGCGGGAACTTCTGGCAGCAGTTTCCTTTCTACAGCAGTCTATCCCTCCTTGCCTCTCTTACTTCATTATTTTTAGGTGTGCCTATAGCGCCGGTAGACTGTCTTGAGGGGCCTCTTGGACGACCCTAGCCCCTTAGTGACGCTGGCGAATATCCATTATAGTGCCTGCCGTGATGTTTTCCTCACCATCACAACCCCACTGTATTCTTCCTAAATAATCATTTCATCATCGTTCATAACATTCGACGGATCCCAAACCATCTCTTATCTCGCCTACCCTTCTAGACCACCACCAGTTAGTGTACAAGCCCCTCAAAACCACTCTTAACACATCCTCTCATATTCCCTCATAATCTCTAACACACATCTAACCATCACTCAGGCTTCATGCCAACACCAGCAACCAATACGAGCCACCAGAAAAGGCCTCAACTATTACGAGTCTTAACCTTCTCCCCTCATGAGCTATTACGACCTCCACCATCCCTTTTCCGTCCTCGTCGTTCGCCCTCTCACTCTCCGCCTCTTCCTTCCCCTCGTCCTCCTCCTCCTCCATTCATCGCATGGTACCACGTCCCCCAAAACCACTACTACACACAACATCCTCTTCCTTGCAATTCATGAGCCCTATAACTTCAAGAGCCTCCTTTCTTCTCTGTCTTCCACCCTCTATCCCTCTTCTTCCTCCTCCACCTCTCCACTATTCGTCACTCTGCATCTTTTTCATTTTCTACCCTCTCTCCCTCTTCTTCCTCCCCCTCCATGTCTCCCCTCTTCGCCGAACTGCACCTTCTCCGTACTCTATCCACTTTCCCTTTTCTTTCTCTTCCTCCTCCACCTCTCCCCTCTACGTTGCACTGCACCTTCTCCGTATTCAACCCTCTCCCTCTTTTATTCTCCCTCCTCCTCCTCCACCTCTCTTCGTCGTACTGCACCATATAAGGGGAGGAGCCGGCTGTGAGAGCTTTTCATTTTTACGAGGGAGTAATTATTCACCTGACTGGAGAAGGTTATTACGAGTTCGAGTGAATGGAGTAGAAGAAAAGAGTCTCCGAGAAAGATTGAATAAAAATGGCTTCCTTCTCCCTTCACAGCAGACTATTGACGAGTTAGATATAAATTACTCCGTATCGATGATTATTGTTACTGGCAAATGGGAAGTGGTATTACATTTGATCACATGCACTTGGAAGAGTTTGTGGCATGTTTCTGGTTATTTTATTTTTTACGACAAAGGAGACAGCTCAAGGGCACAAAAAAAGGAAACAATAACATAAAAAAAAGCCCGCTACTCGCTGCTCCTAAAAAGAATCCAAAGAGGTGGACGAAAGAGAGGTTACAACGAGAATGAATGGAAAAGAGAGATATTGCAGATTCAGAGACAGATTTCAATGCAGGTATTTCAGCGTGCACAAAGATGCGGATTATCCTTATCAGAAGAACCCAACTAAGAACTCTCGGTTTAATCATTGATGTAAGACAGAATACAAGTAATAAAGCTAAATCTTAAACCTTTTGAGGCTAAACATCTTAACTCATATTTCTGCTCATTCAGGACCTCAGATTACTCTCTTTAGAATGAAGGTAAATTTATGTGTTGAGGTACAGATAATAAAAGCTAATTTCTGGTCCCTAATATAAACTAACCTTTTTCTACACGATGACATTCCGAAAATATACTCCATTCAGCCAGCAGCGTTTTCATCAGTGTTTCAGAAGTTAATCTGGCCACCTATATGAAAAAAAAGATCACACATTAATAAGTATAAAGGTCAACAAAGGAAAGTGAACAAAAAGTCTGCGTAAACTAAAAATAGTGGAAGGCAATAATGAAGGAACACAAGTTATGACATTAAGGGAATAGACAAAAAAAAAAAAAAAAAAAAAAAAACTGAATAAAGAAAGAAACAAAGTAGAAAAAAAGAAGAAATAGAAAACGAGTTAAATGTTGAGCAATGTATCCCCACTCAAACATAACAGAAAGCAACCACAAAACATCTGCGACAATAACGGAAGCAATAACGGCAATAACTGGAAAAAATCGAATTAGTGGATTGGTTTCCTGGACCTGGAAGAAAGAACGGGAGAACAAAGAGAGGGGAGGGAAAAACTGAGGAAGGATGGAAGAGCAACAAAAAAAGAAGGAAGTTGCATGAAGTAAGAAATGATTTAGAAAAAAATGTCGAGTGAAGGTAAAAGAAAACAAGATTAATGAGGATAACTGGAAACTGACGATAGCCGACCATAAAAGAACGAATAATGCACAATAGCGATAAAGAAAACAATATGTGTAACCAAATACATTGAAAAATAACCAAAACAACTGATTGACACAGTACGAAATGGAAACAAAGAATATACGAGTCTTTATAATGCACCACACCCACCACCACCACCACAACCACCACTACCACCACCACCACCACCATCACCACCACCGCCTCCACCTCCACCACCAACTTTAACTATTCTTGGCAGGTGGACTGTAACAAGGAAGGAAGGATTAGCTTCATGGCGTGATGCACTATCAACGGCCCTCCTCCACCTCCTCCACCTTCTTCTCCATCTTTTTTTCTCTTCTTCGTCTTCGCCTTTGTCTTTTTCTTCATTTTCTTCGTCTTCGCCTTTGTCTTTTTCTTCATTTTCTTCGTATTTCTCGTCTTTTTCTTCGTCGTCTTCGTTTTTTTCTTTTTTTTTCTTATCTGTCATCTTCAACTTCTTCACTTTCTTCAGCTTTTCATCTTCTCCTACTCCTAGACTTCTTTCTCTTCTCACTCTTTCCCTTCCTTCCCAGATAAACATTTTCATTCCCGGGTGTTCATGCGTGTGGCGGGGGCATCGAGGCCTTGGCGGGCGTCGCATTCCTCAGCAGCCTCGTACATGACTATAGTGCGTGTCGACGAACAGTCATTCCGCGGATTGGTCTGACTCACGGCGTTATGGACTCGCTCGGTATGAGAGTGTACGGGATGGTCGAACGCTATTGCCTGCGTAAAAGAAGGAATATTAATGTTTTTAAATTCCTTGTCGTCACTGCATTACTTTATGACTGGGGAAATATGACCACCATGACGCTCCTTAAACTGATGCATTTCGTCTCGTTTATATATCGAATACCGGAGTATATACCACTGGAGTGTCATTGGGTAAAACTTTCGATTACTCCATGACAGTGAATCAATGCATGCTGTTAACAAAGATTATGCTACATCTCCTTTCATATTTTTTTCAGTCTTTCACGCTCATCCGAAAGTTTTTCCTCCTCTATATTTCCACTTCCCTTTGCTCCTCCGCTCTTCCACACGCTTTACCATAGCCCCTCAAGCTCCATGTAAACAGTACCGGTGTATGAGGGTGTGACAGGCCTCTCGATGATTGATTCTGCTTCTACGTTATATTTCACAGCATTAGAGGCGGTCAAGGGCAAAAATACAAACCGAAAAGAAGTAAACGAAAACATTTCTCACCAAAAATGTAGAAATACCAGAAAAAAAAAATTATATTTCTCTCTTGCACTATCTCTCCTCTCTTCTACCTGACTCTCTTCTCTCGTTTTCGCCCCCAGTTCTTACTATCTCATCCTCTCCACCTTCTCCTTTCCCTGTGTTTTTTTTTTCACTTTCATTCACGGCTCATTTTTTTTCCCCGGCCTGCCTTCCATCACACAGAATGGTTTACTGCGTTTAAAAGAAAACTCTGAAAATATTGATATTCTCGCGCGATGAAAAAAAAAAAAAAAAAATTCTGCGCAGTGAAGTATAATAACATAAAAGCTTTCATGTGGCCTGTGCACGCCCCCTTCCCCTCCTTTACTGTCCCCCCAACCACCCCTCTCCACGACATCCCATTACCCATGCCTTGCCTCCTCCCTACTACTCCTCGTTTCCCTCACCTCCCTGCTCCCATGACCCATCTCGACCCAACTGCCACTCTCACACTTACCTCTCCGAACACCTCCCCTGCCCAGTTATCTACGCCCTTGACCCCCCCCCCCCACCTACCTCCCCAACACCTCCTCTGCCCCTGCCTCACTTTCCTTACTCACCACCTCCCCTACTCATCCACTTCCTTCCACGCTCCCTTCCTTAGTCCACCACACCACAACCTACATTAACCAGCACTCCCTCCCTTTCCCCCATCCTCTGCCCAGCCGTCATCCTCCACTACCCAAATAATACACACTCCCTCGTTCCTCCCCACCCTTCACCCCGTTCAAGCCAGCTCCAGCCCACAGCACCCTTTCAGTCACGCATTCCACCTCACCCTCCCTCACCCTTCCCTCCTCCTTTCCATGGGATCTGTTGGCTGCACGAAAAATTATGTGGTAGCTTCCTATACTATCAATATTCTTTTAAATGTAACAGGGTGTGGCCGCAACGCATATTATAAACTACCACAACGCTCGGCTCCGATGGATTTAGACACGATCACAGGGACTTCCGTTACGTTGCTTCTGTATAAAGTGATTTCGAGCGTTTCAAGAAATGCATATCCGGTATTACGTAGTGCTACATACTATATGCTTCGTAAGATAACCCCATGTTGCCATTCCATTATCTCAATACAAGAGGTATTTAAAAAATCATTGTTGGTCTATCGTCGCATCTTGCTTAACCAACTCGTAAATCGCCCTCTCGTGCCATGGAGTATATAAAGCATGTATTGTATATAACTCATCTCTCTCTCTCTCTCTCTCTCTCTCTCTCTCTCTCTCTCTCTCTCTCTCTCTCTCTCTCTCTCTCTCTCTCTCTCTCTCTCTCTCTCTCTCTCTCTCTCTCTCTCTCTCTCTCTCTCTCTCGTACACACACACACACACACACACAAACGGAGATTAATCAGTTAATCCATCTAATTCACCAGGTATGCGTGAATAATGAATGTGGGCTGATGGTGGTGGTGGTGGTGGTGTTAATAATGGTAGTGGTAGTGGTGGTGGTGGTGGTGGAGTGATGATGTACTACAGAAAGGTTGCCTTAACTAGGTGGAGCAGAAATGGTAGTGAATATGGCGTGAAAGGTGAGGTGGAGTGATGGTGGAGGTAACTGAACTATGGTGGAGGAGCAATTGTGTGGTGAGGGAGGAGAGGTGGAGACGAAACGGAGAGGGTGGAGAGATGGAAGAGACAACACGGTATGGGATTCGTGCTGGAGGAGGACTGGAGCTGAAGCGGGAGTGGGAGAGGTGGAGTAGAGGTGCTTATGAAGTGGTGGAGTGTTGAAGGTGGAGACGAGTGATGGAGGGGGGGAAGGTGTAGGAGTGAAGCAAAAAAGATGAAGTTGCAGTGGATATGAAATAGTGGAGTGGGCACGATGGAAAGGGAGTGGAGATGAAGTGAAGTGGTTGAATGGTAACGGTGGAGTGGAGAGGGAGCGGTGAACTGGCGGAGTGGGGAACGTGGAGTAGGAATGAAAATGATGGAGTGGGAGTGAAAGTAGGAGGGGGTGGACACAATAAAAATCAGGTTCTTGTAATCCGTTGTTTTGACCTTGTATACATGCTCCACTGTTTTTTTAGTGTGTGCGTTTCTTTTCTTTTTCTTTTTTCTTTTAGCTCCAAGTGTGTTTCTCTCTCCATTTGCAGATTCACTTTTTAAAGGCTGACGGTAATGATGTGTTTTTTCCATGCTTCTCTTGCCATTAGAGTGTGTGTGTGTGTGTGTGTGTGTGTGTGTGTGTGTGTGTGTGTGTAAATGCACTGACACTATACCAGGTGTTCAATGATCGCCCTACTTGGCTGTTGCATAAGGTAGGAGGAGGAGGAGGAGCTTAGAAGGAGAAATACGACGACGAGGAGGGGGGGGAGGAGGAGGAGGAGGAATAGAACAATGTAATGTGTATATCATAATGTACATGTGTATGTATGACTGTACGTGTGGCGACAACCGGTCGGTGTCGCACAACAGGATGTCTAACAACAAGTCGTGCTTTTGGCCGTGGGAAGCTGTGATGAACTGACACTAGGATCAGCAAATGATGACTTTCATCAGCCGTCATCAACCGGAACCCACACTTCCCGGGGGACGAGCACAAGCAAAAAAAAAAGAACAACGCGGAGAAGGAGAGAGAGACGGAGTGACAGGCAGGCGGCGCCCGCTCGCCCCACGCCCCTGCAGCGGTGTATGGTCTCTGATATCGTGCGTCTCATCGTACGTAAATTGTAAACTTCGTATATAACTGTTCTTCATATTTAAATACATTTTGGTATTTAAGAAGAGAGAGAGAGTGAACTAAAGTGAACTTATAATGGCTACCGCTCGGTCACACATCACTTAAGTAAAGGCTATTGTGTTGTCTCAACCACTTCAATCAACTGGAGAACGCAGGCAACGGTACACCGGACCTGGCGTGAGACAGCAGTTCGCGCTTTAAACTTATTAAACATTAAAAATAACACTTAACACAAACCACGTTAAAAACAGCTAACAAAAAGGCTAACAACAACAACATGGAACTATATCCTTTTCGTCTCCTCCTCCTCCTCCTCCTCCTCCTCCTCCAATCCAATGGATAACGGTTTGATTAAATCACTGAAAGCAGGCGGCCTTATAATGATCCAACAGGCTTTTTGCTGCCTGCTAGTCCATGTTTCCATGTTTCCTCCTCCTCCTCCTCCTCCTCCTCCTCCTTCTCTTTCTCCTCCTCTTCGTCCTTCCCCTTCTCCTCTTTCTCCTCCTCGTCTTCCTCCCTCTCCAGCTCCTCTTCCTCTTTTTCGCTCTGTTTACTACCGTGATCATGTTGTATAAAGGAATATCCATTATAATTACCACTTGTTCCATAAATAATGGTATAATGTTCACCGATATTAAAACTACTGTGAAAAATGGGGATATCGAGGTCAACGTTCTACGCAATACTAAATACTAACTGAATGAATAAATAAACAAATACACAAAAACGAAAAAAAAAAGAAAACTAAATCTCTGGTCATTATGCAGCACGATAAACGCTGCTGTGATATTACGACGCCCGAAGCTTTGTTTGTTTGTTTGTAAGTAGCTTCGTTGTGTGTCAGCAAACTCAGTGGAGAAATAAAAGGTATATTTATTCTATTGTAGAGATAATAATGATGGTGGATGGTGGTGATGACGATGACGATGATGATGATGATATTGTGACTGTTGGTAGTTGTGGGAAAGTGAATGCCAATGTTCTCTTTATATAATTTTTCTAAGCCTTTTTTTTTACTTTACTTGTGTGGGTAGAGGTACAGGAAACATAAAAGTATTAATCTTCAAAATGTAAGTGATTTCTGACTTGGTTACGCAGCCACCCACACCAACCTGACCCTGAACTATGAGAAGGCTATTTTTAAACTTAAACAGACCAAATTCTAACAAAGTTTTTCAGGGTCAGGTCACGGATTTCTTGACACGCCCAACCGAAGTTACTATTTTTCAAGCCCTAATCTCCTGAAGATCCACTGCGGTGACCTTGCGGATATGTCGCTTATTTTAAATGAATTTTATTTTATTAATTCAAGTTTTGTTTTGTTTTCGCCGTCATCATCATCAGCACCACCCTCTCGTTGGTGTATGTGCTTAAAATAATGACAGACTTTAACGTTTGAGTCATCATATATGTTTGCGTCATTAACTTATTATTACGTATTCACAGTTCCGATCTATGACACATAATATTTAGCGAAGGAATTCAGACACTTTTATGAATATTTTTCTCTAAGATATCCTTGAGTCCATCATCCTCATCACCACCCACCAGCCACCTTTGTCAGGATCAAAATTCAATTCCCACTTTGATGATATTTGAAATCTCCAACGCGTTGAATAAAACATTTTCTTCTTTTCTCCGCTCCTCAGCCGCCCGTATACGCCCAACGTCGGCATTTCTATTACCAGCACACCCTTCACCTTTGTCGCCCCAGAAACACCATCACACCTAAAAGCATCCCTTCAGCGGCTTTCTTCACATGCTCCTTTCCACGAATACCCGTTATTTGCTTCCCGTCTAACGTCACTGGGGTTTGCGCTGACCATTACCGCCACCATTACCTCCACCAACACGCCCTCACAAACACCATCAATGCTTCCACCAACACCACCTTGGCGGCTTTACCTCCTTCCTTACACCCAAGTTTCCATTTCCCGCACTCCTTCTGGTAAGCCTCCTCCTCCTCCTCTTCCTGCGAACGCCGTATCACCCGGGCTAAACAGAACACAGAGAAGTGATCAGACAACTCGACCTTCATCTTTTCCATCGCACCTCCCATTCCTCCTTGTCATCTTTCCACCGCCCCCCCCTCCCCCCCCCCCACTCCCTTCTTATTCCATTAAGTAATGAGAGAGAGAGAGAGAGAGAGAGAGAGAGAGAGAGAGAGAGAGAGAGAGAGAGAGAGAGAGAGAGAGAGAGAGAGAGAGAGAGAGAGAGAGAGAGAGAGAGAGAGAGAGAGAGAGAGAGAGAGAGAGAGAGAGAGAGAGAGAGAGAGAGAGCGGCTGTCTGGCTCCCACACTTTGCCCACACAACAACACCGGCGCAGCGCCCATAAAACCTGACGAAGGAGCTGCAGAAGGAGAGCCAAAATAACGAAAGG
This sequence comes from Eriocheir sinensis, assembly GCF_024679095.1. NCBI lineage: Eukaryota > Metazoa > Arthropoda > Malacostraca > Decapoda > Varunidae > Eriocheir > Eriocheir sinensis. The sequence goes on from NC_066529.1 coordinate 13,527,324, forward strand.
AAAAAAAAAGACGCAACGCCGTGCCCTGAATCCCGAATCGCGAGAGAGTTCCTCTATTCTTGTTTTCCCTCTTATTCTCCTATTCCATTCCCTCGTTAACATTATCCTTGATGGTCTCTTCTTTCCCTGGCTGATGTCTGCTCGCTTCTTTCCACTTCATCTGTTTGTTACCAGTCTAAAACAACATTCTCTTATTTGTCTAAGTCTCCCTGCCCTCACCCTCTCTCGCGTTCTTTTTCTTTTTCTCTTCCTCACTTTATTTTCCTTCATTCATAGACTCCATTCTCCCATTTTCTTTTCACCACTGAACTTCCTTTCAGTGTCTCTTGTGTTTGTAATTCCTGTTTTCTATTCTTCTTTTTTTCCTCCTCCTCCTCCTCGGGTTGCGATCACCAATTAATCCGTTTCAATGTCAACATAAGTCACAAACTCGTAGACAATCCGTCAGTGATACCAGACTACAAAAAAGCAAATTTCAACCTAGCCCGTGAGCTGCTTCCCTCTGCGACCTGGGACCAACTTCACCTAACCGACAATACAATCGACAACGTGTGGAACAACTTCAAAGATAAGCTTTTGGGAGTAGAAAAGGCTACAGTGCCGACGAAACCCAGGCGAGTAAATGGTGCCGTAGATCCACCGTGGATGACCAGAGAAATAAGAAGGGCGGTAAACTTAAAAAAAAGGAATTATAACCTAATGAAAGAGAATGACACGGCCGAAACCCGTACTCAGTACCACAACAGCCTCAGAGCTTGTCGCACCCTTATTCGGAGTAGTAAACGCAACTACGAAAAACAAATAGCGCGTGACATCAAGACAAACTCAAAAAAATTCTTCACATACATCAGATCGAAAAAGAAAGTAAAATCCAATATTGGTCCCCTGACAGACGAGACTGGAGCTGCAACGCAGGACAGTAAACAGATGGCCAGAATCCTCAACAGTAACTTCGCATCCGTATTCACAGTCGAGAACATCGAAACCATGCCCGAGAACCCTGACCCGCCGAGGGGAATCACGCCCTTGATAATTGACTCAATATGCGACCAAGAAGTGAAAGAGTATTTGGATAAACTCGACACGAACAAGTCAACAGGACCTGACGGTTTGTCCCCGCGGTTATTAAAAGAGCTTAAACAACAAATACTTCAGCCACTCACTAACATATTCAACCAGTCTGTTCAATTGAAAAATGTCCCGGAAGACTGGAAGATGGCGAACGTAACACCAATTTTCAAAAAAGGAGACAAAAGCGTTGCATTAAACTACAGGCCCATAAGTTTGACATCAGTGGCAGGAAAAATACTCGAAAAGATTATTAGAGACAAACTTGTTAAGTTTCTAGAAGACAATAATGTAATCTCCGACACCCAGCATGGCTTCAGAAACAAGCGCTCCTGCCTAACGAATTTATTAGACTTCTTCCAAGGTATATATAAGAACTGGGATGCCCACATCCCCAGTGATGTTATATACCTGGACTTTCAGAAAGCCTTCGACAAGGTACCGCACGAGCGACTCCTTAAGAAACTGCACTCGGCGGGCATTGGAGCCAATCTGATCTCGTGGATAAGAGATTGGCTCACCGACAGAAAACAACGAGTACTACTCAACGGACAGCCTTCCGATTGGCTTCCAGTCACTAGTGGAGTGCCTCAAGGGTCAGTGCTGGGACCCATTCTCTTCATCATATATATCAACGACCTCGAATCGGGACTGAAATCCACAATATCGAAATTTGCTGATGACACTAAGGTGGGGGGAAAGGCCCTCACAAAGACCGACTGCGAAATCATTCAGAAAGACCTCAATCACATTATCGAATGGTCGGAAAAATGGCAAATGTCCTTTAATGTTGACAAATGCAAAGTCATGCACATTGGGTCCAGAAATAGTAACCACACATACATCATGAATGGGAGACCTCTGCAAGCGATGCAGGAGGAAAAGGATCTTGGAGTCACTATCAGCAGTGACCTGAAACACGCGAATCACTGTAAAAAAGCATACAACAAAGCCAACACTATGCTCGGGTTCATAGCGAGGAACTTCGAGTGTAAAACGCCAGACGTGATGCTATCCTTGTATAATTCCATGGTAAGACCGCACCTCGAGTATGCAGTACAGTTCTGGTCTCCTAATTACAGAAAGGACATTGATTTACTGGAAAGGATTCAACGACGCGCCACGAAAATGATACCAACCTTAAGGGCTCAACCGTACGAGGAACGACTCAAGCGACTCAATCTCTTTACATTGGAGAAAAGACGCCTACGACGAGATATGATTCAAGTCTTCAAGTATCTGAAAAAATTCAATAACGTCGATTACTCCAATTTCTTTGAATTGCAAACCAACTCAAGAACTAGAAATAGCGGTTTACCCATTCAGTCTAGTCGATGTAACACAGACATCGGAAGGAGTTTCTTTTCAAACCGAGTCATCCGTCACTGGAACAATCTTCCTTCAGAAGTAGTAAATGCGAATACTATCAACTCCTTCAAACATAGAATCGACCATCACTTCGCTGCGTCGGGAGTAAACTGAATATTGAGTTGCTTTCATCTGCTCCTCAATATCGAGGTGCTTTCATCTGCTCCTCAATGTCGAGGTGCTTTCATCTGCTCCCCAGGCCCCAGGCTGTCGAGCAGATTAAATCACCAAAGCGGGCAACCTCGTAATGAGCCAATAGGCTTTCTGTTGCCTGCGTTTCCATGTTTCCATGTTTCCTCCTCCTCCTCCTCCTCTTCACTACTGTCTTTGTCAATACTTCTTACATTACTTTTCTTTCCTCATCACTTCACTTCTCAAACTGGTTGTTAGATGGATGGAAATTTAAAGCTCCCTCGTTTGTCTTTCTCCCTCGCCTAATTTTTTTCCTTTGCAATTTAGACCCGCTTCGCTTCCTCAAGTTTTATGCTCAGTATGCTCATTTATTTTCAAGATGGAATAAATTAGAAATAAAAAAGATAAAGAAGATAGGTTAAAATGGAGGAGGAGGAGGAGGAGGACAAGAACCAGAACAAGAACAAGAATGACGAGGAGAAAGATAAAAAAAGACGAAAATAAAGAGGTCACGGACGAAGATGGGAAGGAAGAGGACAGAGACTAACACGAGTACGAGAACAAGTACAAAGTAGACGAGAAGGACATCATGAACAAGGACGAAGAGGAGAAGGAGGACGACGACGACGACGAAGTAGAAAACGAAGAGAAAAGGAACCAAAACACTTT
>NC_066529.1:13535560-13598060 GCF_024679095.1 Eriocheir sinensis
GGAAAAAGCGAACCGGGTGGGCGGAAAAAAAAAGGGACGGAATGAAGGTTTAATGTGTGCGAGAGAGGGGAGGAGAAAAAGAGAAGGGTGGCTGGTAGGGAGTGTTTGTTTGTGTGCTTGTTTGTGTTTTTTCGTGTGAGTGTCGCAATTATATCAACTTTCGCATTTCTCATGGAATTTAGGAGTCTGAAAATCACAGCAACAGAAATGATGACAACAACAATGAAGCAAAAATAACCAAAAAAAAGTATATCAGCAAACTCAACAACAGTACCAACAACAATATCTACAACAACAACTTTTACTACTACAACAACTACCACTACTGCTTCAGACTGCTACAAAAGGCCGACAAGTCATAATTTCTGAACGTTTGAAAGCAATTAGGAGGCGAGGGAACACACGTCAGGTTGCGTGAGGGAAACATTGCATCACGACGTTGAAAAAGAACCGAGGAAGAAGACGGACGAGCAAGAGGAGCAAAAGAGGGAAAATAAGAAAAAGATGAATAAAAAGAAAACGAGAAAACATAAACGAAAAGAAGAGAAAAAAGGAGGAGGAGAAGTCGAAGAAGCAGAAAACGGAGGAAGTGGTAGAGAAGGAGGAAAAGGAGCCAAAACATCGTAACTTCTTTCCAAGTGTCAATTTTCTTCCTCTCTTGGGTCCAGCAGGATACACAATAATATACGGCGACAGCAAGAGGTCAGAGAGTCTTCACACAGCATTTTCTGAAGATGGGCAGTTCATCAAATTTCCTCCCCATCGATAAATGCAAAATTGAAGGCGTGAAATTAAGCAGTCCTAAAGTGTATCGAAGGCGTGAAAACAATTACAACTAAGAGAAATACACACCATGAAGACGAAGAACCACCGTCAAGGTCTTGGTGCCAGACGAAAAAGGATGAAAGTCGCAACAAGACGAACATCGAGGCACAGCAGGACAAATTAGTTTACTGTTGCAAGAATGGTGGGTCGGGGTTGCAAGGATTCGATTCCACGGGAGGTAAAGAGTTTCAGGATTAAAACTTGATTAGGAACATGTAATTCCATTCAAATACTGTGCCTTGAAAAAATAAAGGAATGCACCAAGGCCCGTACCGTAGTTTATTCCTTCAGTAAACAATGACGAAGAAAAGAAAGTTATGAGTCATATCTAGAAAATAGGCATCCTCTGAATTGGTTGACATGATATTACTGGAAAAAAAAACACTAATATTTTTCATACGTATAAATGGGAAAACGGAATTAATTAAATGGGTGGTGGAGGAGAAATGATTAGAAATATCATGATTGATGTATTACTCCTCGAAAGTATGCTGAGAGTGAGTGAGTGAGTGAGTGAGTGAGTGAGTGTGTGTGTGTGTGTGTGTGTGTGTGTGTGTGTGTGTGTGTGTGTGTGTGTGTGTGTGTGTGTGTGTGTGTGTGTGTGTGTGTGTGTGTGTGTGTGTGTGAGTTTGTGTGTGTGTGTGTGTGTGTGTGTGTGTGTGTGTGTGTGTGTGTGTCCGCGGATGGGGGGAGGAGGGAGGGAACTAAGTGGGCGGCTTGATGGATCCTTCCCCAAAAAATTCATCATACCTGAGGGAACATTAATTAAAGTTTACATTATACAAGACGACTACCGATGCTGAGATTTATAGTTACCTGTGAAAGGGACGCCGCGCTCCGCTTCCTCTTTCCTCCTTCCTCCTCTTTTATCTTCCTCGTCCTACATATTTTCTCTCTTCTTTTCCTGTTCTATTGTAAGGAGATTGAACGCACTTTCTCCTCCTCCTCCTCCTCTTCCTGCGTTTCCTTTTCCTCCTCTTTCTCTTCGTCTTGATGCTCTTCCATCTCCGTCTTCTTTCTTTTACTTCTTCCTCTCGCTCTTCCTTCGTCCGTGATCGTGCCGCCGTTGAAGGAAATAAATAAAAACATACGTAATCAACGAGGCGGCTTTTTGTTGGGGAGGCGAAATTCTTGAATCTTTGTGAAGGGACAATAGCGGACGTTTTTCACTAGAGATTCATTAACAGCCTTCGCTTTCCTTCCTTTTTCTCCCTCCGTTTCCCTTCTACCTCGGTCGTTCTCCCTCCTCCTTCCTCCTCCGCACCCTCATCTTTTTTTCCCTCCTCCGCCTCCTCCTCCTCCTCCTCCTCCATTCGACTACGCTATTACTGTGAATTGAAGAAGACATCAATAAGTTTTGGTTAGAAGGCTCCACTACTCTCCCTAATAGAAAGTTGTTTAGGTTTCGATTCCACGACCACTTTCTTTTCTAAATACAAAAAGTATATCGATGTAATTTCTTTACCTGTCTTTTTCAATAGGAAAACGTTAAAAGATTCCGGATGTGAAAAAAAACACAGAAAATAAACTTCCGTGGCTCAGAAGATAAGGATAAACTTTGGTACGAAGAAAAACACGTGACTCCAGACTAGAAGAAAAAAATCACCGAAAACGATGAGGCAATCTAAGAAGAGAAGGTTCAGTCATCACAGTTTTTTTTTATTTTTTTTTCATAGCAGGTGGGAAAGGAAGCAAATTCTTCTTCCTCCCGTTGACTTCAGAAGCTATGTTAGTGAAAAAGATGTACTAGCACACCGAAAGATATGATTATTATTGCATTGGTGAGCGGCTATGTAGACATTTACACAGATAAAATACAGGAGCAAAGAGTCATATATCACGGAAGCCACTATAAATAAAATTCGCCTGCGCCATTAACAGGCTGGGGTCATCCAAGAGGCCCCTCAAAGGAGCCTACCGGCGCTACTGGCAGCACCTAAAAAAAGAAAAAAGAAAAAAAAAGAAAAGCATATGTGGGCTCATACAGGCAAACATACATACATACATAGTCCCAGATACACAGTTTACAAAGATACAATTTTTGAATTCATAGATAAACCAACGAGAGAGAGAGAGAGAGAGAGATTAAACGGAAGCAGGTAGATAACGAAAGCTGCAATGAAAGATTATAAAGGTATCAACATCATCCCCATCACTTCCATCACCTCCAATGTCGCCACCGCCGTCACCACCACAACCACCACCCCTAACTTCACTTCTATTACCTCCATTACCTAAAACGTCACCTCTGCCACCACCATCACTCCTAACCCCAACCCATATAGATCACCACTACCACAATCACCACCACCGTGACCTTTTAATCTCTGATCCAATCCGGCTAATATCACAAGCCAAGGAATAACCACGAGTGGAAAACACGTTCACTGTGTGTGTGTGTGTGTGTGTGTGTGTGTGTGTGTGTGTGTGTGTGTGTGCGGGCGAGCGGCTGTGTGTGTGTGTGTGTGTGTGTGTGTGTGTGTGTGTGTGTGTGTGTGTGTGTGTGTGTGCGGGCGGGCGAGCGGGCGTGTGTGTGTGTGTGTGTGTGTGTGTGTGTGTCCCAGGCCACACTACCCATTCGCTTCGTTTGTGCAATCTGAAAATAAAAATGAAAGTGATTTGCATTTAATCGACAGTCCGCTGCAATGCTGTTAATCGTGTTGCTGCAACGCGGAAAAATTATACGCAAAAAATACAAAGAAAAATAAGGAAAGGAAAAAAAATAAAAAGAAAGGAAAGCTTGACAAAAAAAAATATCGACGTAAAATAAAACAGCCTTGGATTATTTATTAAGTCGTCGGAAGATTATAAAGTGCAAAATATGACTACCAAAAACATAATGGAACTAAATGACAAAGGGAAATGCATGAAATTCACATATATTATACATCACTCTGGAGCTGAATTTATCGGAAATGTATCGTAACGCATCTCTCTCTCTCTCTCTCTCTCTCTCTCTCTCTCTCTCTCTCTCTCTCTCTCTCTCTCTCTCTCTCTCTCTGTTTCATTCAATTGTTTCGCATCCTTAACCTAACCTCTTTATACTCATTTTCTAATGTCTTCCTTTTTTTTTTAAGCTTTCTCATTCTCCTCCTCCCTTTCTTCATCAACTGCCAATTCCTTTAACCAACTTTTTCTTCTCCATTCTTTTTTTTCCCTCACTTACGTTCATCAACTCCCAATCTCCTTAACCTCAATTTTTAACTTTGCCTCTCTGACCCCTTCTCCTCCCCCCGCCATCATCGCCACCAGAACTACCACCGGCTCTGTCCTGCCTGCCCCCTGTCGGTCGTCTTCTCATCCTCGCGACCACCTTCTCTCTCATTCCACCAGTTTAGTTCAGTTGGGGCTTGGGGACATGTTCTCTGCAATGGCCTCCCTTCTTTGTCTGTGTTGGTGCGATTCTTGTTCAGTGTTTTCTCCTTCAAAAGTCGTGTGATAAATATTTCACTTCCTCTTTGTCGGTGTGTTGTTCGACGAAGAGGTGCACTGTTCATCTTATTTCCTCCATCTATCTATCTATCTATCTACTTATCTATATATCTATCTGTCTATCTATCTATCTATATCTATCTATATCTATCTCACCCTAAAAGCTTATCCTCTTGTGTTTTCCCTCCCCATGACTCGCCTTTACCCGCTTCTCACGCCTTTCCACTTTGTTTCTCCCCAACAGAGGATCGCGTGAGCGCCTCCTGCAGCCGTCAGTTTAGCAGAGGAAAGCAAACGTCAAGAGGGTTAGCTACACGGGAACAGGAAGGAGCACTATATAATGTTTTGCGCTTGGGTGAAAGATCTTTAAAACAGCGCCCCAGGTGATGTTTTGTGGAGGTTTTTCTTTTTCTTCATATATAATAACAGGATTTTGAGCTTGTTGCCAACATATATTAAATATCTTTGACTTACTTTTTTATTACAGTATGATATTGTAATTTGAAAGAATTTTGAATGGGTAAAGAAATATTTCTCTACGCATTAACAGAAGGTCAATACATCGTTCCTACGTCATATGTCCAGAATGTTTTAGGATTTTGTTACTGGAAGAAAACTGTTCGTACTTTCATTCTTTACATTTTGATTTAGCCTCAAGGGAAATTAAGGGATATTTACGTCTGTTTATAATGAGAATGTATCCCTAAAGGCGTCCCTTCACCCCCCCCCCCCTACACACACACACACACACACGATCAATAAAGACCAATTTCCCACAAGATGTATTCTTTCGCGTTTTCTTATCTTCTGGACAATTGAACGCAACAAGTTCGGTGTGAGTTTCGCCGCACACTCCCGACTGGCTGACACGTCGCAGACAGACTGGGAACACGTTAAGGACACGCCCCTGACACCAAAGTCTGTATATTTGCCTGACACGATAAAGATACGTTTCAAACACGGCACACGCAAAAAATTACAACTTCATTCCTCGAGGTGATTGGAAGGATGAAAGGGGAAGGGAGAAGCAGAGAAAGCGGGAGATGGGGACGGGATGAGAGAAGGGAAGGGGGAGGAAGGGATAGGCGGGGAATGGAAGGAATGGGGAGAAAAGGGAGAGAACGAGAATCAGTGATGGGTTTGAATGGGAAGGGTAGCTTAGGAGGGGTACACGGAGGGAGGAGATGAAGGCAGATGATGTGACTGGGGTAGCAGGGTGAAGGAGAGGGAAGGGGAGTGAGAACGTGAGAAGAGGAATGAAGATGGGCATATGGGTGTGTGTGTGTGTGTGTGTGTGTGTGTGTGTGTGTGTGTGTGTGTGTGTGTGTTAAAGGGTAATGATGTCGAATGCAAGGTAATTAACAGGGGTGAAGGAGAGAGGAAGGTAGGGGTGGTAAAGTGCATAGGAGTAAAAGGAGTGAGCGCAGTAAGGAAAATCGTGTTAGGGAAAAGGAGAACAACCGAGTCTGTATTTAGGAAAGTTGTGCTAAAGAAAGGTATTACTGGTAGGGTGATGTAGAAAGAAGGGGGAAGAGGTGAAAGTGGATAAAAGACAACGTAGCAGAGGAAAGTGGAATGGAGAGATGTGAAATGGAGCGAGAAGTGAGGTAAATCTGGGAGAAGACTGGAGGGAATGTTGGAGGAGGAGGAGGAGGAGGAGGAGGAGGAGGAAGGATAGATCACGATAATGACCCCCCAATACTGAACCTTTACTCCTTAATAAAATTGGTGTTGACGTGAAACTTTCTCTTTCTGTCTTTCTATCTATTTATCTATCTATCTCTCTCTCTCTCTCTCACACACACACACACACACACACACACACACACACACACACACATACATATACACTAGATTTATGGAAGCTTATTTGTAATGTCACTAATTATCACAGCCATTTAATCTGATATGACACTGAATGATCTCCATAAACTAACAAGTCAGTGCCACGGTAATTAACTGGAATCGCAATTATTATTATTATCACTTTTTTTTTTAGCATTGCATGAAGTATTGTATTTAGTATTGTTGAAATTATTATGATAAGTAAGGGTAATACTGTTATGCGTATTAATTTTCCACTATTATTATTATCATCATATTTTCCCCAATACCGTCGCCATCCATTTTAACAAAACAAAATCAGACCGAGTAATCAGACGCGACCTTTCCGAAGATTAGGCGCGTAATTAGAGGGAACGATTAGGATAAATGAGGCGGGTGATTCCGTTTTCCTGGTGCAAGTGGTGGCGGAGGTGTTGCTGCCACTCACTAACCTCCCCCCAACACCCCCCTACTAAACCCACACCCATCCACACACCTCGGCTGACTGATTCTCTGCCTGACTGACCAATCGTACATTGACCCATACAGCTTATTGCCCAACGCCCTACACTTACATCTCACAGACTCAATGACTGGCTGGCTGAATAACATATCGTAAAATGACCTTCAAAGCCTCATCTCCGTCTCATATTACCCACACAATTCTCTCCTCCCACACAGAGATCTAAAAAAATCATCCCCCCTTCATCATCCTCATCATCAAACATAATATTCACTTCCCACATAAAGGTGTTTTCCAATGTATTATACTTCACTGCCTGATGCTAGTGTACCCCATCCTGCTTCGACAGTGGTTCTAATTTCATCACTCAATCTTTTTTCTTCTACGATTCCTGGCTCGGCTGTCTATCTGATATCACTTCTGCGTATGAGATGATTTATTCAGGAGCTCAGCACATTCTCTCGTATCCTCACCAGTTATTGCTCAACGCCACATCTATTAATATTATCATTCCCGCTTTCCATCCTACCGTATCACCATCACTTACTGCTCAACACCGTCTCCATCATTATTCTTTCATTTGTTTTTCATCGCCAAAGTTTGCCATCACTCGGGCCCAACATCCTCACCTCTCGTTATCTTCTTACTCGATTCACTCAGTCTTTTGACATCCCACGATTCACGCTCACAATATTCATTCCTATTTCACAACCCTTCAACCTTTCCACTGATCACCCTTTCAATACACTTCAATCTCACCCCAACATTGCTTTGCCCACAAACAAAAACTCCCTAAATTTAAAGATCTGTCTCTCTCTCTCTCTCTCTCTCTCTCTCTCTCTCTCTCTCTCTCTCTCTCTCTCTCTCTCTCTCTCTCTCTCTCTCTCTCTCTCTCTCTCTCTCTCTCTCTCTCTCTCTCTTCTTGTGAAACTCGTAAAACATCTCTGATAACACTTTTCTACTGTCTCTCTATTTACTTTTGTTAGCCATTGGTATCGTGTGTGTGTGTGTGTGTGTGTGTGTGTGTGTGTCCCTATGTGTCCATCTGGTAATGAACAACGCGTGCAAGCACGCACACACCCACACTCACACCCACACACACACACACACACACACACACAATGCCACTGACTTAATGAAAAAAACATAATGGCGAGAAATGAAGCTAGCAGGACAGCAATAGTGATAATTATGTGTGAAAACACATTAAAAAAAGCCTACAGTTATTATTAAAACCAACTCAGTAAAACCACCAAGTCAAAAGGAAGACAGACAAAATTCAAGCCAAATAAAACGAACAACGAAATAACATGAAAGTAAGATAAGAAAAATAAATAGTTCGTTCACTAAGGATTCAAAACTCCCTTTCATGGTTTTGCTCTCTGTCCTTCAGCGGCTCTTTATTGATTTGCCATAAAAGTCTTCTGGTGAGTGACTTTTGGCCGGATGTTTCAAAAAGGCTGACCTGACCCTGAGACTGGGAGGGAAGGTCAAGGTTAGAAGACGCGACGCTGGTATTGATTGGTGAGGGGTGATGGAGAGATGGGAGTGGGGGGTAGGGGGTGGTAGATAAACGGGGTGATATGAGGATGAAAGGGAAGACAGGAAAAGGGAGTGGATGGGGTGATGGTGGTGGTGTTGAGCAATGGTGATGCTGAGAGAGAGGTGGATGGGCTGGTGGTCATGGTGAGGGATATGCATGGTGGCTGAGGGAAGGGATGAGGTATTGGAGTCTATTTAGGGATGTGGCAATTTAGGGATTCAGGAGGTTGTGCAGGGTGGTTGAGCATTGGGGTGATCAGAACGGAAAGGAAGGGGTGGCAGAGGCGGCTGAGAGGGGTGAAGGGAAGTTAATTGAGGTGAGGAGAGGGAGGAATGGCTTTAATTGGCGCAAGGGGTAAGTTGGAGGTGATGAGGGTGATGGGGGTGATTGGGGTGATGGGATATGTGAGTGTGTATGGGGACTGAAAAGTTTATTGAAGTGGTTAATTTCCTTTTCTCTCTTTCCACCAACGCATGTAACCTATTCCTTCATACATATTTATCTAATTTCTCATCAATATCAGTTTACCCCGAACGCGAGTAATGAAAAGAAAAAAGTCAGACGAGGCAAACAGGAGTAACTCAAGGTGTCGCTTTTCCCCAATCGCCTATTTATTTACCTCTCTCGACCGGTACCTGAATTGTCATTACTCTCTCATTTACCTTCCTCGTCTTTTATACAATGTGAAGGACGACTACCACTGCTCACACTGACTCGTAGATTACAAAAAAATGATAAGGCTAACACAATAAGGGTGAATTCTATTACCACCTCGACCACTACCACTACTTACTTACTACATCTATAACTAGTACTACTACTACTTAAAAGATACCTCCACCCATGTTATTTTCCCGACACATAATCATGGAGGGCTCCATAAATTGGAGGTCATTAGCCCCAACTCTGTTCGCTAATGACTGTGGCATCCAACCATATCACTAATACTACTTAGCACTAAATCTATACATAACACCTTATCATCTATTGCGTCTATATCTCCTTTTCCTTCCCTACTCATGTCGCTCCTGACCCACTTTAATGTCACTCTCCACCACTGTGGCCTCATAGTCCATACTGGAAATGTTGGTGGCTTTTGGGCCAGAGTGTCTGGTGCCCCTGAGACATAGGATGGCCGACCTGAGCAGGGAAAACGAGAGGCGACACCTCACCCAGGCGACAACGTGGCTCCTCGGCTGATGCTTTTTTACTGAGATCAGTTCCGCGAGTCGTGCGAAGAAGCATCGGGCCCTGGGACCCATCCCGCCGGATATGGTGAAGACTAGGGGGTGAAGCTGCCCTGATCCACATGTTGGATTCTTTCACCGTATGCCCTTATCTTCTCCAGCTCGTTCCTGTGGTGGGCGGCTTCCAGGGGCAGCTCACGGTAACAGGCAGCCATCGGGTTGAATATGCGAATGTTCATGAATGCCCTCTGTCCGCGCACCCAGAATCCGCGGGCACTAACATCAAAACCGTGCCTCATGTGAAGTATTGGCCATCCTGTATCTAAGGTGTTTGTCGTCCAGGGGGAGCAGTGCCGGCTACTACTACTGCTACTACTACTACTACTACAACTACTACTACTACTACTACTACTACTACTACTACTACTAGTGCCAATACAACACCAACCCGTCGCTCTGCTCCTTGCCTATTTCTATTTCCATTAATTAGAACGACTCCCTCTTAAGCTAATGACTACCTGTCTGTAGGGTAGCGGATATAATTAGGAGTGGCAGGTATGCGAAGGTGAGGTTTGAAGGTGAAAATCACGGCGCAGGTCGTGGTGGTGGTGGTGATGGTGGCAGGAGTAAGGGAGGTAATGGTGGTGGTGATGGTAGTGGTGGTGGTGGTGATGGTAGTGGTGGTGGTGGTGACGATGGCAGTGGTGGTGTGAGAAAATGAGGAAAAATAGACAGAGAAAGTTATTTGTTGGTAATATGAGATAAGAAGAAAAGAAAAAGGCAACCAACAATGACAATACGGACAGCATAGACAACAACAACACCAACAACAACAAGAACAAAAACAAGAACACAACCGACAACAGCAGCAATAGTAAGTCGACAGTCCATTAACCAGGTGTATATTAGATTACAAACTCCACGCGTCTCATCTGCCAGGCCACAGAAAGACTAATTAAGAGCTCTATCACCTCTGTTACCTGGTGACCTTTCCCAGCGCACCTGTATACTCAAGCTCCCCTTCTGCACGTCTGTCTCCTTCAAATTTTCCACTCCAGTATTTCTCTCCATTAACTATCCTGCTGTTTATTGTCTCTTATCTCTCGTTCTGTCTACCACTTGTTCTTTATCCTCATCTGCATCTTCCCCACTTAAATGCATCTTTCTGAGTCGTTTTTCTACGCCGAAATTTTTGATATATTCACTGTTTTTCTGTTTTGCTCTCTTTTTCTTTCGTTTATCTTCAACGAACACTTTCTCTCCTACGTCTCTCTCGTAGCGCAATTCGTTACTCACTATATCCTTTTTATATATCATTGCCCTTTTTCCTTTCTTTTAATCTCTTCAGCCTTCCCAGTCCTCGGTCATTATGCCTTTGCCTGAGTCTCGTTTTCATCTCAGTATATGTTTTCGTTTTCCTCAACTATCCCCTCTTTTTCTTTCCTTTAAGCTTCATACTGTTGGAGGGAAGAAAGATAAAAGAAAGAAAAAAGGGACAGAGGAGGAGGAGGAGGAGGAGGAGGAGGAGGAGGAGGAGGAGGAGGAGGAGAAGAAGTGGCAGTAAGAGGAGGCGGTGGCGGGAGAAGAGGAGGAGGAGGTGGAGAAGAAAAAGAAAAAGTGTACGAGGAACAGGAGACGGAGAAGGAGTAGTAGTAGTAGTAGTAGTAGTAGTAGTAGTAGTAGTAGTAGTAGTAGGAGGAGGAGGAGGAGGAGGAGGAGGAGGAGGAGGAGGAGGAGGAGGAGGAGGAGGAGCTTACTCTGACCGCGAAAGACACATTAAGTCAAGTGAAAAAATTTAATTGCAAAGACCGATCCTGAAGGTCACACAACGAGGCCCGGGAAAGGAAGGGGTCGCCAAATTACTGAAGAGTTCACAAGACGCAGCGAAATTGGCCTGTCCATCCCCCATCCCCCTTCTCTCTCTCTCTCTCTCTCTCTCTCTCTCTCTCTCTCTCTCTCTCTCTCTCTCTCTCTCTCTCTCTCTCTCTCTCTCTCTCTCTCTCTCTCTCTCTCTCTCTCTCTCTCTCTCTCTCTCTCTCTCTCTCTCTCTCTCTCTCTTAAACAACTGCTAGTATGTCTGTAACTATGTATGATTGCGACTACATATGTATGCCCGTGTACCAAGGTATGTGTGCATGTATGTAATAATGTTTGAAATTTAGTAAACCATATGGTAGTGCTTTGAAAATAAAATTACTTCAGTAAGAATCATAATTAAGCTACGACTCGACACTGGAACCATTACCGCTCATCTTTAAGGTCTCATGTAACCAAATATATTCACTAATTAGCAGAATAAACCAAGTCCAAGAGCAGCGGGATATATCAGCACTGACCAGAACGGCAGAGAGGTACCCTTCACTACTTATGCTACCAGTGTTTGAGAAGCTGTGATCCCTAGACAGGAAATGAGATTGTCCTTTCTGCAGACATTTCTACATTTAAGTCTCGTGTGAATGTCTTTTTGAAACAGTAGTTTTATTTTTCCTCCTTTTGGCTTTGACTGGCCAGTTTCTTAACTATTCGTTGCCTTTGCTTTTCTCCAGTACCTTTTGGTATTTTGTGTGGTTCAACTTGTTGTATCTGCACCCTGGAGGGAGGCTTTGGTAGCTTATCATAATAATAATAATAATGATAATATCGTCTTCCTCCTCCTACTCTTCCTCCTCCTTTCATGCTACTGCTCCTCCTCCTCATACACCAGCCCCTATTGCTACCTCACCTGTTTCTCCTCCTCCTTCTCCTTCTCCTCCCTCATCTCTTCTTCGCATCAGTCTTCCTCTTCCTCTGACTCCTTCTCTTCCTCTTCCACGTCCTCCTCCTCCTCAAGTTATATACAATGGCCCTTCCGCAGCGCCTTCTTCAGCAGAAAGGAGGAGGAATACTGGACGAGGAGGAGGAAGAGGAGGCCTTCATTAGGGCGCCGTTTGATGGCTTTGATGAAGAGAGACGAGGGACGGCGAGGCGCGGCAAGACAGACTACCTAAACTGCGACTAGCTCTGACGTGGTCCTCGCTTTCTTAAGTATATGAGGGGGGGGGTATGTGAGTGCGTGTGTGTGTGTGGGGGCGTATGGGGTGGTTTCATTGGGATCGACTGCCCGGGCAATATAATCACTGCTCCAAGGAGATATACCTGTTTGTGTTTGTTAATCTTGTTTTTGATGGTTTAAGGAAGGTACGAAGAGCCACCGGAGAGGCATGGGGATGGATATATGGGGTGGATGCTAGAAAAGGAAATCAGGGGGAGTAATGGAAGGAGAGGGAGACTGAGATAAATGGATGGGTTCTGTGTACGGATGGGAAATGAAGTGTGGTGGGGAGGGCATGGAGGGCTGTGAAATAGAGTAAAGGATGTTGAAGGAAACGGAGGAGGAGAAAGGTGACGGAGATGAGAGGCAGAGCGATGACGGGAATAGATTAATAAAAATAAAACATCAAACGCGGAGGAATAATTTCATGTATCTGCGAGCTAAGTAAATGCAAAGGAGAAGGAGGAGGTGGAGGAGGAGGAAGAGGAGGAAGAGGAGAGGGAGGAGGAGGAGGAGGAGGAAGAGGAGAGGGGGGAGGAGGAGGAGGAGGAGGAGGAGGTGGAAGAGGAAGAGGAGGAGGAGATAATTAGAGGAGGAGGAGGAGGAGGACGAGTAGACGAAGTAAGATGAGAAGGAAGAGTAGTATAAGAGGAGGAGAAAGAGTAAGGGAGGAGTAAAAGAGAAGTAGAAGTAGAAGTATGAGGAGGAGATGGAGGAGGAGATGGAGGAGGAGGAGGAGGAGGAGGAGGAGGAGGAGGGGAAAAGAGGAGAGGGGAATAAGAGGAGAGGAGGAAGAGGAGGAAGAGGAGGAGAGAGGAGGAGAAGGAGGGGAAATTTAGAGGAGAGAACATGGTGAGGCCCTTTTTGAGGCGTGCCGTGCGTGAGGTTCAGGTTGGACGGAATGGGTTCAGGTGGGCTAATTAACTTCTGTACAGTACAACGTTAAAACTCGGGGTACAACACAGGTAAGGATACCGCCGCTACTATGGACGCGTAGAAGCAGTAATACCAACAAGAAATATAGGTAGATATATAAGCAAAGGAAATATACACGTAAATATAGACTAGCAGTAGAAGGAAGGAAGAAAGGAAGGAAGGATGGTAAGAAAGAGGGTAGAAAGGAAGGAAGGAAGGGTCACAAAGCTGTATGTAGGGGGTACAGATTAAAGAAACAATATCATTCAAAGACAAAAAGGGATAGTTTACATCTTAATCAGAATCAATATATAGTTTAAATTTCTGAACTCTGGACACAGGACAGGACTGGAAGAATCAATCGGAAACCCCAAGGCATGTGATCAAGTAAAAGAAAAGGAGGTGAAAAATGATCCCAGGTGACATCATTTTTTCGAACCTTTACAAATGGCAATATAAAAAAAGCTTACACATGGTACACTGAAAGAAAAAGAAAACGTGCAAGAATGGAAGGGGAAATTGCAATCAGGAACGAGGAAGGGCTTTAAAATAGAGTAACCTTACTAAACAAGTTAACTTTTAATCACTAGCAATGGTAAAAAAAAGGTTAATTAAACGTGGTAAACTGAAAGAAAAGTAAAACATGCAAGAATGGAAGGGGAAATCGCAATCAGGAACGAAGAAGGGCTTTAGAATAGAGTAACCTTTCTAAACCAGTAAACTTTTATCACAACCTATAGCCAAAAAATAAACATGTCATAAGTAAAACGAGCAAAGTTGGAAGGGGGAAAAACACAAGCGGGAACGAACAAGGCCTTTAGAAGAGGGCAACCAATCTCAACAAGCAGGATTTAGAGCCCGTCATTCAGAGCCCAGCAGAAGCGGTAAATAACAGCAACCAACATCGACGAACCTGAACACTGCGGAAGCCTAAAGCAGCAGCAAACAGAAGCTAACGACAATGATTTATGGCGTGGCTATCAATACCGAGATGGTTGATGGCACCAACAGCGGAAGTTGCCTCGCTAAAAGCACCAACATTCGATCTTATTTGTTTTCTGTCAAGGGCATTATCTGTTTGTTTGGTTAGCTGGTTAGTGCACTACTGGGCCCTATAATGAATGGTGATGAATTAGTATGAATGGGTTAGCGAACAAGGAACTTGGTCATTTAAAGATTGTCAGTTAGTCAGTATTATAAGAGACGAATGAGGTAAGACAGGGAGACATCGGGACACTATACGCCTCGGATTCAGTGACCCCGAAACACGAGACGCCGAGAAAGCGAAAATGACGGTATGAAAGTAAAAGCGATAGGAGATAAGGAGAAAGGCGACAAAAGAAATATAAAACAAGGGGCAGATAATATTAGGAGCCTGGTTTATTTAATGTTTAACGGATCATTACATAGGTGAAGGGGCTTACTAATGGAAAATGAATTAGAAGACCTGTAGGCATCAAATATCTAGAAGTGCTCTTGTTTGTCACCTAAAATTGTGCCCCAAAACTTGTAGGCGGCAAATTTTCAGGCTGTTCTTGTTTGGTGCCTGATAAGTACACAAGTAATCAAATACTATGAAAAAAAAAATCCGAGCAAAAAAAAAAAAAAAAAAAGGAACAAGTTGAACAGGAAAAATTGAACTCTTTAAATGACATCACAGGAATTTATAAGTTCATTTACGGAAAGTTTTTAAAGCATTACTAGACCAAAGGAAAAAAAATGGAGGAGGACAAAAAAAAAAAAAGGAAAAAGTTAGGTGAAACAAATTGTAAGGGAAAAATTGAACGCTAAAATGACATCAAAAGAACATGTAATTTAATTTGTGGAAAGTTCCGAGGGCATTACTAGACCAAAGGAGGAAATGTAGATGGAGGAGGAAGAACGTCTAAAAGGACAATTATCTCCATTCACACGGATCAACGAGTTCTAAGAAATTTGACAACCTTTGGGGCCGATAATTGGAAATGTAAATCTCTCTCTCTCTCTCTCTCTCTCTCTCTCTCTCTCTCTCTCTCTCTCTCTCTCTCTCTCTCTCTCTCTCTCTCTCTCTCTCTCTCTCTCTCTCTCTCTCTCTCTCTCTCTCTCCCTTATACCAACTGCCAATTTCTTTACGCAACTCTTTCTCTATTAATTTTTTTCATCCCTCTCTCTCATCCATCGTTCCGCTCCTATCACCTTCTCCCCTCTCTGTTCGTTTCTCTTTAGTCACAGTACACATATTCACTCCCTTACCCACTTTTACTCACTCTTAAAACCTGCTAATACTACTAATACTACTCCAGCCACTCCCTTCCCCACTCCGCTCCCTCTCACAAATGACTACCAACGCCGCCGCCACTCCCTCACTCACTCCTCTATCAATCACAGTAACCACCACGCCACAACTGTCCCCTTACTCACTCCGCCCTCTCACACCGTCCAGTAACACCACACCACTCCTTTACCCACTCCACTCCGTATGACCACTGACCACACCACTCCAACCACTCCACAAGCAATCTTCTTCGCACCTGGCGCCCCGGTCACCTGTGCATCCCTCAAATCCATCTCCCAAATTCACCTTAATTGAAACACGGAAATGGCAAAATTCTAGACGTGTGTGTGTGTGTGTGTGTGTGTGTGTGTGTGTGTGTGTGTGTGTGTGTGTGTGTGTGTGTGTGACCTACATTTCCGTGACTGGTCAAAGTTAGGTAATCAGCTGATGATTTTGATTACATTTGTTGCTCTCAGGTGTAAGCTCAGGTAAAATGTAGACGATAGTAATTATTACATAAGTAAAATAATCTTCTTATACCCTCCTCCTCCTCCTCCTCCTCCTCCTCCTCCTCCTCCTCCTCCTCCTCCTCCTCCTCCTCTTCCTCCTCCTCCAAGTCATACTGTGTCTTCTTTCTGCCAACGTTTGTACAAGATGGTTATGTGTAAGAGGAGCAGGGACGGACGATGATGTGGGCGTCGTCCTCTTCTTCGTCTTCCTCCTCCTCCTACGCCCAAAATATTCTTTCAACTGGTGTACCCGCCCACCAACACTTCTTATTAAAGCGCAGACTTACACAGCCCTTCCGCGTGGCCTTAAAGCGATTCAAATAACTAAAAGAAAGCCTCGTCCTCCTACTCCTTCTCCTCCTCCTTCCTCCTTCCCCCTCCCTTTCTCCTCTCCTTCTCCTCTTCCTCCTTCTCATCCGCAGGTCACTCAAGTGGCTCCGCAGGTCCCTCACCCTAGTGACTAACGTATTGATTAAATCACTAAAAGCAGGCAGCCTCGCAATGAGCCAACAGGCTTTCTGCTGCCTGCTCGTCCGTGTTTCCATGTATCCATGTTTCCTCCTCCTGCACACTTCTAATTAATGCGCAGATTTACACAGCCCTTCGGCGTGGCTTTTCAGCGATTCAGCCAACTGAAAGAAAGTCACCGCCTCCTCCTACCCTCCCCTCCTCCTCCTCCTCCTCCTCCTACTCCCCCTCCTCCTCCCTCCTCCTTGTTCTCGTTTAAATGATTTTAAGTAGAAAATGAAAACCAGTTATTTTTTTCTGTCCTTCTCGTCCAGATGCATTGCTATCTGAAATGACGGAAGCTCCTTCTTAAGTTTCATGCGTATATATGGCTATTTTCTGCTATTTAGAAAAGTAATTTAGGGATGCTATTAAAATTGTTACTGTTTCATAATACTACAATAGTTATTATTACTACTAGTACAACTACTACTACTACTACTACTACTAGGCGTGAAATGAGTCAGATTCGGCGAATTTTCGTCGCGACTTTTGGTCAAGCTCGAGCAAAAACTACTGAAGCTAGGAAGGCGTGCTTGGTGGCAAATGAAATCTCAATGAATAAAGATTAATAATCAGAAAAAAATTGGAAAGCACTAAATAAATAAATAAAAGTTATAAGCAAAAAACTAGGACGTGTCCAAATCGCGGCAAAAGGGCCGAAAAACAGGTTATTTTGTGACGGCTCGACGACAATGTTGGAATCGAGCAATCACAAAATCCTTCAGGTTAGTCATACTACATTGCCAAGAGGGCCTACATGCCAAATTACAGCCTTCTAGAGGCAATAGCAATACCACATTAGACAAAAACGGCAAAGTGTCTGGAGTTTGTCAAAATCGCTCTCAAAAGGGTTTACGTTTCGAGCTCTATCGACGAAACTACTGGGAATAGGGAAATGTTATGCATCATATTGGAAAGCACATTGGTAGGGCTAAAGTATTTGTTAAATAAGTGGTTTGAAATTCTAAAACAATGAGTGGGTTTCAAGGTTGGGAACTCAAAAAAAAAATTTTCAGAGCCGTTTTTGGCGAATTTATTCGATGTTTTACCTTTTCGAGTCGGTTTTTGAGCCCGGTCGCTTGATAAAAAAAAAAAAAATATAGCCCTTTCATTTTGCCGTCGATTGATACTAAAAACATTTCTCTAGCCCCAGAAATAAGGGAGTTATGGCTATTCGAACCAAAGCGGTTGATTTTCCAAAATTCGCGGCTTAATGACAAGGGCGCCGCAAAATCAAGAGTCCGCCGTCCATTACTTGAGATGTCACTGCTTTCGGTCACGAAAGTTTCACGTCCCCCCTTCTCGTCCCTTTCCAACTTCACTGCACAAAACTCTCTACGCACTCCCAGTCCTATTCATGCCTCAGGACTTGACCAAACTTTTATCCACCTTCATCCTGTCTAAAATAAAATTCTGGAAGTGTCTTAATTCTACTTCCTGCAACGTAAAATCCTTTAAGTAGTAATTATAGTATGACGACAAAAAGGAGACCTAATTAGCCCTCTCCTTTCACTCCTTAGCCTTATTTTCGTTAACTACGCAGCTCAGGAATCAACCACTGTGTTGGCGTCACCGTCCGCCCCGCGCCCAGGGTGTCAAAACGTACGAGACAAGCCACCCTGTTGCCTCCTTCCCGACCCGGCTGTGACTTTACACGATCAGAGTAGTAAGCAGCTTGTCTACGCATTAACTTCCTTATTTATATTTCAATCAACGCTCATGAGGATTATTTTTTGTCTAACCACTGTTCTGCCTATTCTATTCTAATAACATACGGGGTCACAAATTCAGAAGTGACGTTAACGAAGACTTGCACAATTAGTCAGTGATAGAGACGGAGGAAGCAGAAGAAAATATGTGAGAAGTGGGGTGAGAGACAGGAAGGGAGTGGAAAGGTTACTGGGGAGGAAGAGAAGACGACGGAGGAGTGAAGAACGGGTTAGGGAAGGTGGCAAAGAAGGAGAGTGTGTGCGTGCGTTGCTGGGTCGAAGGAAAGTAAAGAGAAAAAGGGTCCAAAAAAAGGAGAGACTGAGGGAATAATGTTAGCTTGGAAGGAAAAAGGGGACGACAAACCATCATGAAAGTTAGGCGGCGGGAGCTTAAAAAAAAAAAAGTAAAAATCTTGACAAGAAGAACGTAAAAGGAATTATCAAGAAAAGGTGTACACAAAAAAAGGGAAGAAGAGGTTAACGTTATATCATACAAGAAATGAAGAAGCGGAAGAGGAGGATAGACGTAGAGAAGAAACTGTCTTGCAAACGGGAGATAGTGACTGAAAATTAAGTAGGTGGGGAAGGTAAGTAAAAAGATTAACAAATAGGCACAAAGTGACGTAAGAAAGGGTGAAGTAACAAACATGGAGTATAAAAAGAGCAGATAATAATAAAGGAGACAAAGGTAAAGATAAACGTGAAAAATGAAAAGAAGGGAAAAGAGAAAAGGGGAAGAGAGGGCAGAGTAGGGTATAGGAGGAAGGGGCGACGATCGGAGGAGAGAGAAAGAACTGAAGCAGAAGGAAGGGAAGGGAAGAACGTGACAAGAGAAGGAAGAGTGAAGAGGAGGGTGTAGCTGGAGATAAAGAAAAGTGATCGTTTACCAATATTTCTTACCTTCAACGGATTAAGTCACTATGTTAGAAATAATTCATATGTATAATACTTTGACGTAATTAATTGGCGAAAAAAGAACAATTGCCCACATGAACATATTTTTTTCAATTATAAAGATGATAGAGGGAAAAACAAATGACTATCCATGAATGAATAAAAAAATTAGTTACTGATGAGCTTCGTAACCCCTCAATTAATAGCATCCCTTCACTAATATATCCGGGTATCATGCAATTAACCTTTCTAAATGACTTCATTATTTATATGGCCGCAGGTAAAAATATCTACCGCAGGAAAAAAATATGAGGTATTTATAAACATGTAGCTCTGCAGGTGTGTGTGTGTGTGTGTGTGTGTGTGTGTGTGTGTGTGTGTGTGTGTGTGTGTGTGTGTGTGTGTGTGTGTGTGTGTGTGTGTGTGTGTGTGTGTGTGATTTATCTTTTTGCTTTCATGTTTCTGTATTGATGCTCTCTTGCAAGTCCTCTTCTTACACCATGACCACCACCACCATCACCACCCCCACCCCCACCATCACTACGACCACCACCACCACCACCTTCTCTCCTACAAGCACCACCATCACCACCACTTTCTTCAACCTTTCCATCTCTAACAACCTCCCCTCTCAGTCTCTCCCTCCCCCTCCTCCTCCTTCTCCTTCTCCTCATCCTCCTCCCCCTCCTCCTCCTCCTCCTCTTCCTCCTCCTCGCCCTCCGCCTCAAGTCCTGTGGCATTTCAGCGCTCATCAAACTTTCCTCACTCAGCCTTGAGCAACATAACAAAATCTCAGTGACATTTCCACCCACCGCTATGTAACCTTTTTGGGAGAAGTGAGGAGGAGGAGGAGGAAGGGGAGGAGAATGGGGGGGAGGGGGGGACGGGGGGCAAAGTGGGGAAGGAGAAGGAGAACGAAGAAGAAGAAGAAGAAGAAGGAGAAGAAAAAGAAGAAGAAGAAGAAGAAGTAGCAAACGAAGAAGAAGAAGTGGTGGAGGAGGGCGAGAAGGACAAAGAGGAGGGAGAAATTGAAACGACTTCCTAGGTTATAAAAAAGTATTTCCATGTGAAACTGGCCGGTGGGGTGGTGGCGGTTGCGGGGTTAGCACCGCCCCACACCCTGCCACAAACTCTCAACACCTCTCGCTTCATCTTATATGTCAGCTATTTTCTACCTTTAAAAAAATTTAATCAAATAATTGGATAATCCAGCAAGGTCATATAGTGTTAAGACTGTTTCGTTTTTAGGATCATAACAAAAATTTTGTATAAATACCACGACACTTGACAACGTTGGAGTACAATGTTGTCGTGTCGTGGTATTTATACAAAATCTTTATTATTATCCTAAAAACAAAACTATCCAATTATTTAATTAAAATTTAAAGGTAGTAAATACATATGAAGGTGTTGAAGTGCGGCAGGGCAGGGCTGACCCAGCAACCGCCACCACCCCACCGGCCAGTTTCACATGGAAATACTACAGTGCTATTTTCTGATCATATTATCCCCCTTTTTTTTCTTCTTTTTCTCACTTTTTGCTTTTCTAAAAAAAAAAAATTCTTTATTCGCTTCCTTTTGCATATAAATATTTTTTTAATTTTAAATATCGTCTTTATTTTGCTTCCTCTTTTTTCCTCTGTATCATAGGCACTTCCTTCTCTTTAAAGTAATTTCTCTTCGACATAAGCTACAAACACTCAAAGCATGCACTTCTTTATTTTTTTGTGTAATCCGGAGTTCCGTGTCTTCCTTCCTTTTATATATCACTCTACTCAGTACCTTCTATCTATACCGCTCTTCACCCGTCCCTTCCTTCCATCTGTCTTTACCTCCCTCCTTTTCTCTGTCCATCCGTCCGTCTGTCTCGTCCTCCTTCTCTCCCTTGATCATCCTCTCCTTCCTTTCATTTCCTCTATCTTTAGGTCCTTCCATCCGTTCCTCCACCCCACTTCTATTTTCTCCTCCCTCCATCCGTCGCCACGATATTGTCACTAAATCACAATCAAACATGCTGCTAACACTTCTTTTATACCCGCCATTATGACCGCGAGTTACGGACCATTACTACCGGTGAATAAGGGCTGAGATTTTGGGGATAAACATAAAACTAAAGCCTAATTGCTTGCTCTCATGACTCTGACCTCGAATACTGCAGTTTTGGGAAATGGTGTTCGTGCAAGCAGCGAGAAAGTTAAAAGTGAAAATATGGAAGTTAAAGGTAAGAGCAATAAAGTTAAGTAGGATAAAGGTTGGGTGAGTATGCTCGTAAATAGAAAAGATGTGGGTGATGGAGGAAAGAGAAGGAGAGGAGAGGACAGAAAGAGGAGAGGAGACGACAGGAGACGAGATGACAGATGAGAAGCGAGGGGAGGAGATGAGATGAGAAGAGAACTGATGAGAGAGAGAATCACGCTGGCGAGTTATAGGTCAGGCTTAATATATACATTGTGTGAGTTTCAAGTCCTGGTGCTTTGTGAGAGTGAGACGCTGGCAATCCTCAACACACACACACACACACACACACACACACACACACACACACACACACACACATGTACCTGCCCCTTGCCCCCCCACACACACAGATGTATACCTCCCCCCTCCCCCCCACTGAGACAAACACATGAACCTCCCCTCACTCCCCCCCAAAAAAAACACACACACAGACATACTCCTCATCTCTCACCACCTTCCAGTATATACGTATTCATAGACAGATGCATAGATAGATAGAATGAGCTTACGTTCCAGTTTACAAATGACAAGCACGAACAATATGTAGTTAGTTCATTCAATCTACGTAACAAGCATATGAAGCACGCTTGTCTCCTTCTCCTCCTCCTCCTCCTCCTCCTCCTCCTCCTCCTTTCTCCTCCATCCCTTTGTTCTCCACCCCTTTCTCCACTCCTCCTCTCCTCTACCTCCCGTTCCAGCATCCTCCATGTCATCCTTCGTTTTTTCCTTTGTCTTTAGAAACTTTACTCTCCTCCATCTTGCCGGTTATCCCTTTGCACTTTCCTTCCTTCCTTCCTTTCTTCCTTCCTTTATTCCTTCCTTCCTTCTTTCCATCCTTCCTTCCTTCCTTCCTGAGCTTCCCTATATAATTATGAGGAACACGAAATTATAGGGCAGCTACAAGGAAATGCGACAAGGCGTTCTCCGTGTTACATATGTTAAGTCTTTGTTCAGTATTTACGAAGCTTTCATTGACACGATTACGACGGGGACTGTAAAGGAGTTTCACAAGTTCATGTCATGTTTGAGGGTCTTTTTTTCCTGGTCATATTCTTTTTATATATTTGCTCTCAATCGACATCCAAATCAACACTACGGTAATTGATTTTCAGATACTTTACTGCCATTCTTTCTCGATAGATATATAGATAGAAAGCTTCCCTAATATAGAATAAGAATAAATCTGTAAAAATAAATAAATGCTTCATGCGTAATAAAGTGAGGGGGAGAGACAGAAGAGGGGAGGAATAGGCGAGGAGGGAGAGGGATGGAGGGGGAAGGGAGGAAGAACAAGGGAGAAGAGAAAGGGGAGGAAGCAGAAGGGCATAAACACTGATTTTTATGTCTTGATGTGTTTGTTGTTACTCTTGTTGGATATTTTCATTCAGAGGAAAAAATTAAGAGTTTAAATATCATATATGTGTGTGTGTGTGTGTGTGTGTGTGTGTGTGTGTGTGTGTGTGTGTGTGTGTGTGTGTGTGTGTGTGTGTGTGTGTGTGTGTGTGTGTGTGTGTGTGTGTGTGTGTGTGTGTGTGTGTGTGTGTGTGTGTGTGTGTGTGTGTGTGTGTGTGTGTGTGTGTGTGTGTCGGATTAATTTATTATTTTACGACATTTTTTCCGCCATTTTCATACCGTCCTCCAATTTCCCGAGTGCGTTCAACCGTAAAAAAAGATATTAAGCAAGAACGAGAATCACAAAACAAAACAAAACAAAAAAAATACTCAGAGAGAATAAATAGAAACGAAAATGACATAACAAGGACCAACACCACTGTATTTCTTTTTTATCCATCTCTCTCTCTCTCTCTCTCTCTCTCTCTCTCTCTCTCTCTCTCTCTCTCTCTCTCTCTCTCTCTCTCTCTCTCTCTCTCTCTCTCTCTCTCTCTCTCTCCGCCGGTGTCCATTTTTGCCTTCATCACACTTCGTCACCAGCCTACCAAGAGAGAGACTAAATTATTTCACACTGGTACAGTATTCCTGGCTCTGTCACTTTCTGATTCAGGACCCAGTTTGTTATGTTCACATTCTCTCTCTCTCTCTCTCTCTCTCTCTCTCTCTCTCTCTCTCTCTCTCTCTCTCTCTCTCTCTCTCTCTCTCTTCTTTAGTTAATCAAATCTTCCCGCGTGTTGATATTCCATCACTTAATCAAATTGCTATCCAGTCAAAAGGTTCTCTGGGTCTTTGTACAGGTGGAAAATTGCGACTGGAGTGGATAGTCGCGATGATAAACATGAACCTTCAATAAAAGGAGCACCTGTATCTCATTTCTTAAGAATTATCGCGGGAAAAAAATAAAATTACTTTTTTTTTATTTGTACTGAGGCATCACTTATAAACACGTTCTAAATTTCAGCTCCAGACGCCTTGCTCCGGGAATTTTTAATAAAGTGCGTGTAAGACTTTCTACTAAAAATTTTGTGGAGTAAAAATGATTGAAAATAAGTTGGGAGATTATATAAACTATTTCATCATTAATTTTCTTCGTACTCATCATATTATCTTTTATAAAATTTGAGAAGCAGCAGCAGCTCACAGTACGTCTTAACTTCCTGCCTACCTTCTTTTTTGCTGCCCGCCCACTTTTGAAATATGACTAAACGGATTTGTTTTTATCATCGCTACCCTTCTTTAGCGCTCCTTGTTGAAGAGGCGAAGTCAAAGTTTGCTCTTCCAATTTTCATTTGACTCCCGTTTTATCATCTCTTCTACCCTTCTCTGTCCTTCTTTTATGCCATCTGTCTTCTCTGGCATTCTCTCTTCTATCCTTTTTCAATTTATCCAACAAGCTTGACTCAGCTATAATATAAAAGCGAAAAAAATGGCTTTGCTGTCTCTTATCTTCAACATTACCCTGTAAATCAAGAAATTTCCAGCATCATCACTAAAGATCGTGTCAGATTCAAAGTAACTCACATCTTCAACTAGTTACATAAACCTGATCCTTCTTTACGTAATCTCATTATATAACGTCTTTAGGTAACTCATGTAAAAAAATAAGGTAAATAGAGAAATGTAAGGGAAAGGTAAGAAGGGGGAGTGAGGGGGGGGGGGTAAAGTTAGCAAGATTACGTCACGCAGAATCCTCTTAAGTTACTATGTTCCGCGCGTAAGCCAGAGCGAGGAAAAGAAAACGGATGGAAAAAACGGATAGCTGAAAACGGGAAGGAAACGAGAAAGGTCAGAGGAGAGAATAACAGGTGAGGTTGTAATAACGAAAACGCGGGAAAGAAATGGGTAACTGAATTCCTCCAAGAAACGAGGAAGGTCATAGGAGTGAAAAACAGGAGAGATTGTAAATATGAAAACGGATGGAAAGGCAACCAAAAACTACAAGAGAAAGAGAGAATGTCAGAGGGTTGAAAAACAGGTGGGAGTGGAAAATACACGTGTTATTAAAGAAAGAAAAAAGGGGAAGAGACGGCGGTGTGATGAGAAGATAACGGAGGGAAAAGAAAGGGGCAACTAAAAACTGCAAGAGAAAGAGGGAAGGTCAGAGGATTGAAAAACAGGTGGGACTGGGAAATACTCGTGTTATTAAAGAAAGAAAAACAAGAAATCGCAAAAACACAGGTATAATGGGAGGGGAAGAGACGGCGAAAGAAAAAGAGAAAAGAAAAAAGAGGAAGAGCAGAATAAACAAGACACTGACACGCACACATAAAAGATAAATAAGGAGGGACGAGGGAGGGGTAGAGAGGAGGCGAGAGACGTCGAGACAGGGAGAGGTTTGAAGGGAGAAGCCTGAGGAGGAGGGACAGGCTGATCAGGCAGAGGAAATCGAATAACTCTTTTATGGGTGTTGTGAGCGTATGACAGACTAGAAAGACTTTTGAAAATTAAAGGAGGATGACACAGGAGGTGGAGGAGGAGGTGGTGGTAGTAGTGACGGTGGTGGTGATGGAGGTGGTGGTGATGGAGGTGGTGGTGATCTTTTCCTCCTGTCCCTCCTGTCCTTCAATCCTCTTCACATTCCTCGCCTTTGCTCTTTGTATATCTTCTATCCCATTCATATGCCTCCCATTTCTTCCTCTCTGTCCCTCACGGCCCTTTAGTCATGTCCACAGTGTCCCTTCCTTTCCTCTTATATTTCACGGAACAGCTAATCCATTTCATAGTATCCTTTCCCTCACTTCTTTCTTTCCGATATTTTTTTTTTTTTTTTTTTTTTTTTAGTAATTTCCGTGTCTCCCGTCCCTCTTAATCTCACCTTCACGTCCATCCTAACCAACTCCTTAGCCTTCATCCCTTCTCTCTTCTTCACGTCTCTCCAGAATAGTTCATCCGATTGCCTTCATCCCTTCCTCCTATCCATCAAGTCTCTCATCGCCCTTCCTTAGCCATCACTCCTTCCATGCTCTGCTCCTCGTCCTCCCTAGCATACTTTATCCCTCTCCTACTCTCTTACTCCTCACCCACTCGCTATTGCTAATCAGCTACTAATATAGGCCAACATCAAAACATTTCCTATTAATTCATCTTGTATTTATCTTCAGACCCACACTCATGCTTAATTTTACATAGTTTCAATTCAGCCACGCCCTTACTGGCCACCTCCTCATCCTTATGTATCCTGTTCTAAACAATCCTACCCGTCTCCTTACCGCCCAACCTCGCCCTGTCTCTCCCGCCCGCCTCGCCCGTCTCTCCTTGCCCCTCCCCTTCTCCTCGCCCAGTCATCTTATATGCAAGGATTCACTACATAAAGACGACGAGATTAAATTAACATTGATTCGACTTTCACTCGTGTGTGTGTGTGTGTGTGTGTGTGTGTGTGTGTGTGTGTGTGTGTGTGTGTGTGTGAGAGAGTGAGAGTGAGAGAGAGAGAGAGAGAGATATCATACCAACGCCACTTCGTTATAATGTCACGGTTCGTCAGGTACTCAACGACACCTGATTTCGTTACCTGAGTGACACGTATACACACACACACACACACACACACAAACACACACACGCAGGTCCTGGCCGAACCCAGAGATCGACGACAATGAGCATGCACTTGCTCGTGTCGGGAGGGTACCTGCTGGTGAAGGCGAGTCCAACTCGTGATCAGGCCGTAGTTAATTACACTCACACACACACACACACACACACACACACATTAACACGCACGGACACATATATACACACAGATACATACACAAAAGAATACACACAAAAACACTTAAAATGGCGAGACAACACAGTACAAGAAAGAGCTCTGAGAAGATTTAGTATGAGATGACAGGACAAAAAAAGGAACAAGCCAATATAAATAAGGACAAGAGGAGCAAGAAGAAAACAGAACACGAAGAAATGTTGAGGAAGGCGCTAGGAAACGAAAATGACAGTGACGACGCAGGAAGAGGAAAAAAAATCGAGAATAGAGGAAAGAAAAAGAATAAATACAACAAGGAAGACAGACAGAGCAAATAAAGCGGAAATTCGAGCCACAAATTGATTTCCTTAACGCCCACCAAACATCATACCAGCACCTTACTCTGCGTCCACTCAATGCTACACCCGTCCCTTTCACTATGCTACAGCTGTCTAGTTTATTGTGTGACACCCGTCCACTTTAATATTTTACACCAGCTCAGTTTACTATTTTATACCTGTCTACTTTATAACGCATTGTTTGTTTTTAAACTCTTCCATTAAACTTTCCCGTAACTGCCTGCGAACACACGGGCTTTATTCCCTAATTGTTAATTGCTTAAATTTTCCAGATTAAAAATATTGGCAATTCGGTGAAACATATTTGAACACAAAATAACAATACATGTGCTAGTGCGAAAGTGGTGTGTGTGTGTGTGTGTGTGTGTGTGTGTGTGTGTGTGTGTGTGCGTGCGAGCCAGCCTGCGTGCGTGCGTGCGTGCGAGCGTGCGAGAGGGCGTGCGTGCGTGCGTGCGAGCCAGCCTGCGTGCGTGCGTGCGAGCCAGCCAGCGTGCGTGCGTGCGTGCGTGCGAGAGGGCGGGCGTGCGTGCGTGCGTGTGTGTGATTGTGTGTCAGATATGTGCGTCAAATATGTGTAAAATATGTGGAAAAGGCTGTTGCAGAGAAAAATAGGTATGATGTTTATAAATTCTCTCTCTCTCTCTCTCTCTCTCTCTCTCTCTCTCTCTCTCTCTCTCTCTCTCTCTCTCTCTCTCTCTCTCTCTCTCTCTCTCTCTCTCTCTCTCTCTCTCTCTCTCTCTCTCTCTCTCTCTCTCTCTCTCTCTCTCTCTCTCTCTCTCTCTCTGAAATGAGATAGATAGATAGATAGATGAATGATATATAGAGAGATATATATAGATAGATATAGAAAGATATATGAATGAATATATATATATATATATATATATATATATATATATATATATATATATATATATATATATATATATATATATATATATATATATATATATATATATATATATATATATATATATATATATATAGACACACACACACACAGACATAGTCACAATAACCATCCACTACAAACCGCAACACAAACTCTTGCACACTCAACACGACAAAACACAGTCACGATTTTGTCTCCCTCGCCGGCCAGGCAATGAACCAGCCGCGGAATAGAAAAAGGCCAACCGAATGAAAATATATATAAAACACTTTTTAAATAAAACATAACAACGAAAGCCTCGATGGAGGTTGAGGAGGAAGAGGAGGAGGAGGAGGAGGAGATGTAGAAAATATGAATCGAATAAATGGAAGGAAAAGGGATAAATGGAGGAAAGGAGAGTGATGACCAGTATTGTATAGCCAACGGAGAGGAGAGAAGAGTAAAGGAAAGAAGAGGCAAGGAAAGAAAATCTATGGAGAGAAAAAGAGAAGAAAGAAGAGCTATGGAGCGAAAAAGGAAGAAGGGAAAAACAGGAAGAGAAGGAAGAGAAAGAAAGGCGGACGAGAGGAATGTCGGCTTGGAAAGGAAGAAAAATAACCGGGTGGGAAAGAAAGCGTTGGAGAAAAGAAAGTGGAGAACATTACCAAACCGGAGGAGGAAGTCAAGGAAGAATAGAGAAGAATGGGAGAGAAGGAGAAAGACGGAGGAAATAGAGAGAGAAGAGAGAGAGAAAGAAGAGAGAGAGAGAGAGATAATGGCAGCAAGGGCATGATATCTTACCAGTCGTTCCACACTCCATCATCGTTCCTCGCCGCTGTTTCGAGTTCGCTCAGAAATACATATAATTTTTCCCTTTGAACCAATATGGAACCGCCTCGAATTCTTTTTGATCATTATTATTTTAGCATATTACATTTTTTTTTAGGTGAAGGGCTTTTAGGCGGGGCTTATTAATTAGGAAAAGTATCGAGCTTCTATTTTTTCTAGTTTGCGTTCTATTCTATTTTATGACTACAATCATTGTCGCTATTATTATTATTATTATTATTATTATTATTATTATTATTATTATTATTATTATTATTATTATTATTATTATTATTATCATGATTATTAGTTTTACCTTTTACGAATTATATCTATTTCAATTTTCTTATCAATTAGCGTCCGAGCTTTCATTTCCTGAGAGAGAGAGAGAGTGCTTTACTTGGGGCAACGAGGGAAGGAAAAAAGGACTTCAGGTGGACAGGTGAGATGCAAGAAAAAGAATTACGTTGAGGAGGACGCGAGGACAGTGTGGAAAGGGAAGGAGCGAGGGAAGAGTGAGGGAGGGAAGGGCAAAGAAGGCAGGAGACAGGAGAGAATGAAGGAGGGAGAATGGAAGAAAGCATTGGACACGAAAATAGCATAAAAGGATGACAACTGTAGGAAGAAACAAACAAACAAACAAACAAACAAACAAACAAAAAAGAAAGAAAGAAAGAAAGGAAGGAAGGTAGGAAGCAGGGAGGGATGAGTAAAAGAAGGAGATAGGATAGGGGGAAGAGATGAAGAACAAAGGAAAGCAATATATAAACGATAATAGAAAAAGCGAAACATCAATAACATTCAAGATCCAAATTTATCAATCGTGTATGAAGAGGAAAATAAAGGTTAATAAGCGCGGCGTGTGAATAGAGTAAAGAAAACAAATAAATAGCTCATCATTTTTTTCCACTACCTTAGTATATCAACACAGAAATAAACGAGAGCGAAAAGTCCATCAGGAAAGAATTTCTGTAAACTTTGCGAAAGGCAATAATAGCTGCCCCCTCCCCCCCTTCTCTCTCTCTCTCTCTCTCTCTCTCTCTCTCTCTCTCTCTCTCTCTCTCTCTCTCCCTCCTCTCTCTCTCTCTCTCTCTCTCTCTCTCTCTCTCTCTCTCTCTCTCTCTTCCCTCCTTCCTTCTTTCAACCCTTCCCTCCCTCCTCCTCCCTCTCCTTCCTCCCACTCCTCCTTCCTTCCCCTTCCCTCCTCCCTCCTTCCTTCCCTCCTTCCTCCCACCCTCCTTCCCTCCCACCTTCCTTCCTTCCCTCCTCCTTCCTCCCTCCCTCCTTCCTTCCTTCCTTCCCTCCCTCCTTCCTTCTCTCCTTCCCTCCCTTACTCCTTCCTTCCCTCCCTCCCTCCTCCTTTCCTTTCCCTCACTTTTTTCGCCGATTTCTCACATTCACTCCCTTCCCTTTCCTCTCCAGTGGCTTTCTCTCTCATGCTCTCCGTCTTTTTATACTCTTACTCATCCCAACTTAATATATTCGTCCTTCAGCTTACAGTATTATTAAAATTAATCTATTCTTGCTTGCCAGAGGAATGACAGACGCTCATGGTTTGTTTCTTTCATTAATAAACAAAAGGATGATTTATTTACCACGCATTTATTATTCCCGTTTTGTTAATAAAACGACCAGGCACGCGTCCGTTGTCCTTCGTCCCCTTTTCACATTTATCATTTCTGACATTTATTATTTACATTTGTTTACGTCATTTACTATATTTAATAACGTTTGCAGACGTTCATACAACAGCAGAAACAAAATGCCAGTGTATAATTTGCTAGGACCAGAGAGAGAGAGAGAGGAATTGGTGAAGGAAGCAAATAAGACATGAAACAGAGGATGAAAACGAGAATGAAAAAGTGAGACGATGGTGGGAAATGATGAAAAAGGAGGAGGAGAAGGAGAAGGAGGAGGAGGAGGAGGAGGAAGAGGGAATACATAGGAATATATAGGAAGAACAGACACCAGAAGACCTATCGGTCTATGACGAGGGTGTTTGTTTATTACCGCTACTACTAGTAAGCTACGTGTGGTAGGACAGGACAGAATAGATGAAGGCTCCTCCCCACCCACCTCTCCCTCCGGCAACGTGCCGGCAGGAAATAGTTAGAACACCATGTACCTTTAAGGAAGAAAGGGACATGGAAATTTTCAGTAAAGAGAGAAATAAGAGAAATCACTATCCTTAACTTACACTACTGGTAAAATAAGCTGTGGGGAAAATGACTTCATTACATAAGAACATAAGAACATAGAAATACAGGGAGGCTCGAAGAGGCCAGTGGCCTACAGGGCAGCCCCAGAATCCCCTAATACTCACGATGGGTGAGGTGTAGTTTCAGGGCACAGGTGGAGGCTTGATCCTCGTTTACCGGCGGTACTAGGCACGCACCAGTAACCTGTCACCTTACTGCACCCACCTCCTCCACCTGTCATGCGGACATTAACTGTTGCTTTACTCTATTGTTGACTTTCGCTACTTGCAATCTAGGTTGTGGGAGAATTATATGAATATAGGTTGAGGTCTTGCTGCAATCTGTCTGAAAACATGCGAAGAAGGGTCAGTATAATCTTATATCCCTGAAGTACTTATCCAAAGAAGATTTAAAGCTATTGATACTCTGTGCGCTAACTACTGACGGTGGGAGTCTATTCCAGTGAACGACGACTCTGTTATTGAAAAAAACTTCTGTACACCAATGTGTTACATCGATTTCCCATTAACTTCATACCGTTGCTGCGTGTTCTTGTGTTGGTGTCTCTCTGAAATAGACTATCCGGGTTAATGTTGTCGAATCCATTAAGGATTTTGAACACTTCAATTAAGTCCCCTCTTATCCTTCGCTTTTTTAGGGAAAACATATCTAAACGCTTTAAACGCTCGTCATATGGCAAGTTTCACGGCGCTGGAATTTGTTTGGTTGCTCGTCGCTGTATCTTTTCTAGCAAAACTTGATCTTTGATAAAGTTCGGTGACCAAAACTGAACGGCGTATTCTAGGTGTGGTCTTACAAATGCTAAATATAATCTCTTCA
This sequence comes from Eriocheir sinensis, assembly GCF_024679095.1. Classification (NCBI taxonomy): domain Eukaryota; kingdom Metazoa; phylum Arthropoda; class Malacostraca; order Decapoda; family Varunidae; genus Eriocheir; species Eriocheir sinensis. The sequence continues at coordinate 13,567,068 of NC_066529.1, forward strand.
TAAGTTCGGGTGATTTATAATCAAAGTTTCTTGAGATTAATCCCAACATCATATTGGCTTTTTTACTCGCTGCAGAACATTGATCACTCATTTTAAGAGTGTTACTGATAATGACACCAAGATCTTTTTCTTGTTTTACTTCGCTGAGCTCATGTCCTTGAGTCTGATATTTAAAGTTAGGATTTTTTTCACCTATGTGCATTACTTTACATTTATCTACGTTAAAACTCATTTTCCATTTTTCGCTCCAGTCGGCAAGTCTTATTAAGTCTGACTGAATGTTCTCGCAACTTTGACTGTTCATTACCGTACCTCCTAGTACGGAGGATAAAAAAGAGGAAGACAAAGCTATATATATAATTCTTTCTTCCCATCCCACATACACACACACACACACACACACACAGCATTGCTCTTACCTCCTTCAAGTCATTTCTAGCGGGATATACTTCTTTTCCTTCCAACAAGCCGTGTGGAAGGTCAGGAGGGAGCGCTTCCACTTCCTCCTCCACTTCCTGCTGACGGAGATACTGCAATGGAGGAGAAAGAAATTTAAGTTTGTTTTTTCATCCAGTTTTTTTATCCTCCTTGTCTTTCTTCTCTCCCCTCAAGAAACGCGGATAAGACAGTTTAGCTCCTTTGTTTCTCTCCTTCAAGACTTCAATAGCCACCATTTTACTCGTCTCGCAGCTGCCGTCCGCTTTCATACCTGACCGATATTACGTTTTTCTTTTCTTTTTAACGGTAAGTACAACGAAACGAGGCTTGAGACATGAGTGGCAGAATTGAAAGAAAAAATGAGAGAGGAGTGATATATGTTTTATTAGTTACTCTGAGCACGCCGAGGACACCAGCAACATGAAAAAGGTGTGGTATGTGGCTTTAGAGTGGAGTATGTTGCTGTGAGGCGTTGTTATGTGACTGCGGAGTTTGGTGGTGTGGTATGCGGCTGTGGAGTGTGGTATGTAGCTGCGGGGTGTGGTATGTGGCTGTGGGGTGTAGTATGTCGCTATGGGGTGTGGAATGTGTGGGATGTGGCTGTGGGGTAGTGTTTGGAGGGCTGTTTGGTATGTGGCACGAGACATGGTGGCTGGTATGTATCTGTGTATTCCAAATTGTGCATTGTGACTATCATATTCTTGTACTTAAAAATGGTGAGGGAGTTACGTAAGATTTCGTAAGAGCAAGAAGCGAGAACCGAGTGAGATACGATGGTGGTGGCGGTGATGGTGGCGGTGGTGGTGGTGGTGGTGGTGCCAACAATTGAGGGATTATATATGCACACACCTTTGATCCTTAATTAATTACATCACATGTGGTGCTCTTTGTAGCGACTTTATTAAACCTTTGTGCCTCTTCACTTTTCATCGCTGTCCAGTTTGTGCAGACACGGACCGTCAATGTTGTGTGGCCCGAGGGGAGGATGGGACCGCTCGTGTTCTTTACGCTCCATTAAATAATAATCCTCTCCTCTCACTCATTTTTTCATTCTTTCTTTCTTTTCCCTTTGTTTTTTGCTTACTCTTCTTTTTTCACATTTTCCATTGGTTTATTTTTTCTTTCACTCGTTTCGTCATTTTTTATTTTATTTTCATTCTCTTCTTACTTTTTTTTTTTACTTTTTCCATTGATTTATTTCTTTATATATTACAAAATAATTATGTAACTACACATAAGCTGAAGTATGTGGAGTAATGGCATTTTAGAATGGTAAATCATAAAGAAAAAAAATCCAAGGTTCATTACCAAATTATAAACAGTGAAAAGAAAAATATAATTCCCAACACTACGATAGAATAGAAAGGAAAAGAAGATGAAACAAAAAACACTTCATATAAGTTTCTCTGACTGTCCATCATCCACTTTCCGACACACAATGACGGAAAGTAAAGGAAACCCGATGAAATATAAGACACTACATAATTATTTCTGACTGCCAACCCCTCCCCACCAAACAAAGACAGAAAAGAAAGGAACCGCAATGAAACAGACAAGACAGCAGACATGTTACACTCAGCCAGTCCACTTACTTTCAATCCACACAGAGATATAAAGGAAATGACACGAACTCCTTCCCAAAAATAATAGCCATTCCCATTGATTGACTTCAGAGATCACAGCGTCTGCATACGTTTCTATAACCCCAGACACACCAACTGGAACGGCACGAACACGAAGGAAATAGCAAAACACAAACGAACACAACCACCAGCAGCAAAAAAGCGTTGGTGCTCAAAGAAAAGGATGTTAGATTTAGGAACGATGAGCTTGGTAAAGGACAAAACAAGGTAGATACGTTTCAAGGTAACCTGGGTACAATAAAGGGTGAGCTGGGGACACTTTAGGGTGAGTTGGGTACATTTCAGGGTGATGTGGTGATTAAGGTGAGGTAGGTAGATTTAAGGATGAGATAGGTAGATTTTAGATTAAGTTGGATACATGTAAGGGTTGGTTGGATACATTTTAAGGTAGGGTGGGTACGAGGAGGAGGAGGAGGAGGAGGAGGTGGAGGAGGAGGAGGAGGAGGAGGATTATGAGGTGGATGAGGAGGAGGAGGAGGAGGAGGAAGAGGAGGAGGAAGAGGAGGAGGAGGAGGAGGAGGAGGAGGAGGAGGAGGTGGAGGTGGAGGTGGAGGTGGAAGTGGAGGTGGAGGCGGAGGAGAACGAGAACAGAGGGGGAAATGTTTAATCGGCTTTCTGGCTATACAAGTGCTCGGAAATCTTTTGAATACGCGGTGCGTGTTGAAGAGCAAAATCCTAATAATGAAAACTGTCCGTGATCCAGTGAATGCAAGAAGGCGGCGTGTTAAGCATAAGGAAGACCTGTTAGGGGGCGGGTGGAAGGAGGGGGGAAGCGGTTGAATGTCAGGTCACAAGCTATTCATGGACTCAAATGTCAACTGCAGATAAGTATAGCACCGGAGGACATAATGAATGCAGTGATACGCAACCAAGAGTGTCAGGTAAGCGACGTAAAACATGTATTTAAAGTTATGATGAAGCTCTGACGGGTCTGAGCATGTATTGAACTGCACCCAAAATGTGTGTTCTATAAATTCGCTAAAAACTAATTGCGAAGAAAAAGAAGTGAAAGGAGAAGTGATGTTTAAAAGTGAGGAGGTTAGGTCAGAAGGAGGAGGAGAGAGAGATGAAAAGTGAAGACTAGGAGAAGGAAATGAGTGATGATAAGTGAGAGAAAGATGAAGAGTGAAAGAAGAGTGGGAGAGGTGAATGGGATAGATGAAGGGTAATACAAGAGAGGAAGAAGTGATAAGGTTCAGTGGAGGAGGAAGGAGGAGAGGCTAGATAAAAAAAAGGAAAGAAGAGGGAGACATGAGGTCAGATGAGACGTGAAAGAAGAGAGGGGGGAGGAACGAACGGAGGGGAGAAGTGAGGTGCTGAACTATGAGTGAGGGGATTAGCCAGGCAAGGGAGAGAGATGAGGGGTAGAAGTGAGTAGGAGTAAAGAGGAATATAAGGAGAGGAAGATGAGTTAAACTATCAGTGAGGAAACTTTCGAGAAAGAGGAAGAGACAAAAATGAGGAGAAAAAAAGAAGGTGGAGCAAGATGACGACAACGACGACGACGAGAAAGTGGAAGAGGAGGAGTAAAGGTCATGACTTAAGTATAGGGCGGCGAGGCGGGGGATACGAACGCAACATTGGTAACACATTTTGGCCTTCTCAGCACAACGGTCGTGATGATGTCGGCAAACGTGTGTGTGTGTGTGTGTGTGTGTGTGTGTATATATATATATATATATATATATATATATATATATATATATATATATATATATATATATATATATATATATATATATATATATATATATATATATATATATATATATATATATATATATATATATATATATATATATATATATATATATACGACCTGAGGATGTACTTTATTTCCCGTGGAATGATTATTGCTTCCAGGATAGACCCTCTGTGTGCTCAGCGCATCACAGAGGTGATTGTCTCTGGAATGGAGGCATACATTCCTCGTTCGTTCTCTACTCCTCATGCTAAAAAGCCTTGGTTTAATCACGCTTGTTCTCGTGCTGTCAATGATAGAGAGGCAGCTCACAAAAGGTACCAGAGCCTTCAAACTAATGCTAATTATGAACCTTACATTTCTGCCCGAAATCGTGCCAAATCTATCGTCCGACTAACCAAAAATTCTTTCATTAATAGAAAATGCCAAAACCTTGCTTTTTCTAACTCTTCCCGTGACTTCTGGCATCTAGCCAAAAACATCTCCTCCAACTTCACTTCTTCATCTTTCCCTCCGCTTCTCAGTCCTGACGGCAACACTGCCGTCTCATCTGTTTCTAAGGATGAACTCTTCTCTCAAACTTTTTCTAAAAACTCCACTCTGGACGATTCTGGCCATATTCCTCCTACTCATCCCCCCTCTGACTCCTTTATGCCTGTTATAAAGATTCTTCAAAATGATGTTTTCTATGCCCTCTCTGGCCTCAATCCTCAGAAGGCTTATGGACCTGATGGAGTACCTCCTATTGTCCTTAAAAACTGTGCCTCCGTGCTGTCACCCTGCCTGGTCAAACTCTTTCGTCTCTGCCTGTCAACATCTACCTTTCCTTCTTGCTGGAAGTATGCCTTCATACAGCCTGTACCTAAGAAGGGTGACCGCTCCAATCCCTCAAACTACCGTCCTATAGCTTTACTTTCTTGTCTATCTAAAGCTTTTAAATCAATCCTTAACCCTATACGTTCCGACCCCTTGAGATTTTTCGCCCTCGTATAGCCAGCATCGTATTGATTTTTCTGAACAACAATAACGCTCGTGAACACTAAGTACTGGAACCTAATCAATGGTGTAATGCAATAGTGAATAATGAGTGAAAAGAAACTCTCAAGAAATAAAATCCTTTTCTCCCTCTTCCTCCTATTCTTCCTTCTTTTCTTCTTCCTCCTCTTCCTATTCTTCCTTCTTTTCTTCTTCTTCTTCCTCTTCTTCCTTCTTTTCCTCCTCCTCTTCTTTCTCCTTTTCTTCTTCCTCCTCTTCCTCTTCTTTCTCCTTTTATTCTTCCTCTTCCTCTTCTTCCTCCTCTTCCTCCTTTTCCTTTTCTCCTAGCTTCTCGCCTCTTTTCTTCCTCTTCCTTTTCTTCTGCCTCTTCCTCTTCTTCCTCTTCCTTCCTTCTTCCTCTTCTTCTTCATCTTCCTCCTCTTCCTGTTCTTCCTCCTCCTCCTCTTCTTCCTCTATTTCCTCCTCTTCTTCCTCTTACTCTTCCTGCTCTTCCTCCTTTCCTTCCTCCTCTTCTTCCTCCTTTTCCTTCTTCCTCCTCTTCCTCTTCTTTCTCCTTTTCCTCTTTCCTCTTTTCCCCTCCTCTTCCTCTTCTTCTTTTCCTTTTCCTCTTCCTCTGCTTCCTACTTTTCCTCCTCTTCTAGCTTCTCGTCCTACTCTTCTTCCTCTCCTCTTCCTTTTCTTCTTCCTTCTCATCTTCTTCTTCCTTTTCTTGATTTTGCTCTTCTTCTTCCTCTTCCTCTTTCTCTTCTTCCTCCTCTCCCACCTCTTCCTCTATTTCCTCCTCTTCTTCCTCTTCCTCTTCTTCATCCTCTTCCTCCTTTTCTTCCTCTTATACCTACTCTTCCCTAGTCTTCCTCTTCCTTCTTCCTCTTCTTCCTCCTTATTGTCCCCTTCCTCTTTTCCTCCTCTTCTTCCTCTTATTACTCCTCTTCTTCTATAATTTTCCACATCTTAATCTCTTCTCGTCCTCTTCTTCTTCCTATTCTAGCTTCTTCCTCCTTTTCCTCCCTACCTCTTCTTCTTCCTCTTCCTTTTCTTCTTCCTCTTTTCCTCCTCTTATGCATCTTCCTCCTTCCTCTTCTTCTTCCTCCCTCCCTCCTCTTCCTCTATTTCCTCCTCTTCTTCCTCTTCCTCTTCTTCATCCTCTTCTTCCTCCTTTTTGGTGATGATGGTGATGGTGGTGATGATGATGGTGGTGATGATGGTGATGATGATGATGATGGTGATGATGGTGGTGATGATGATGGTGGTGATGATGATGGTGGTGATGATGGTGGTGGTGATGATGGTGGTGATGATGGTGGTGATGATGATGGTGGTGATGATGATGGTGGTGATGGTGATGGTGGTGATGATGATGGTGGTGATGGTGATGATGGTGGTGATGATGATGATGGTGGTGATGATGATGGTGATGATGATGGTGATGATGGTGATGATGATGATGATGGTGGTGATGATGATGGTGATGATGATGGTGATGATGGTGATGGTGGTGATGATTATGGTGGTGATGATGGTGGTGGTGATGATGGTGGTGATGATGATGGTGGTGATGATGATGGTGGTGATGATGATGGTGGTGATGATGGTGGTGGTGATGATGGTGGTGATGATGGTGATGATGATGGTGGTGATGATGATGGTGGTGATGGTGATGGTGGTGATGATGATGGTGGTGATGGTGATGATGGTGATGGTGGTGATGATGATGATGGTGGTGATGATGATGGTGATGATGATGGTGATGATGGTGATGATGATGATGGTGGTGATGATGGTGGTGATGATGATGGTGGTGATGATGGTGATGATGGTGATGGTGGTGATGATTATGGTGGTGATGATGGTGGTGGTGATGATGGTGGTGGTGATGATGATGGTGGTGATGATGATGGTGATGATGATGGTGATGATGGTGATGGTGGTGATGATTATGGTGGTGATGATGGTGGTGATGATGATGGTGGTGATGATGATGGTGGTGATGATGGTGGTGATGATGATGGTGGTGATGATGATGGTGGTGATGATGGTGGTGATGATTATGGTGGTGATGGTGATGGTGGTGATGATGATGGTGATGATGGTGGTGATGATGGTGGTGATGATGGTGGTGATGATGGTGATGATGATGGTGATGATGGTGATGATGATGGTGGTGATGATGATGGTGATGATGGTGGTGATGATGGTGGTGATGATGGTGGTGATGATGATGGTGATGATGATGGTGATGATGGTGATGGTGGTGATGATGATGGTGGTGATGATGATGGTGGTGATGATGATGATGGTGGTGATGATGGTGGTCGTGATGGTGGCGTTGATGATAAGTGTCAGAGAGAGAGGCCAGTCATAGGCTATTTGACCGTTTGAACCTAGCTCCCCTCTCTTCCATCTTTCATAGTATTTTTTTTATTACGCTAAATTTCGCTTTCCTATTCGTCTTGATATCCCAAAATAATCTCTCTCTCTCTCTCTCTCTCTCTCTCTCTCTCTCTCTCTCTCTCTCTCTCTCTCTCTCTCTCTCTCCAAAATAAACCATACAGGCAATGATTATAGAAAGTAAATTTTTTTTGCCGATAAAAAGTAAGGTATTTTTATATTGAAAGGAACTGAATATGAATGACATGAATATTTCTACAAATGACACTGCACAATGATATTATTGGTAATATATATATATATATATATATATATATATATATATATATATATATATATATATATATATATATATATATATATATATATATATATATATATATATATATATATATATATATATATATATATATATATATATATATATATATATATATATATATATATATATATATATATATATATATATATATATATATAGCCAGTCATAGGCTATTTGACCGTTTGAACCTAGCTCTCTTCCATCTTTCATAGTATTTTTATATATATATATATATATATATATATATATATATATATATATATAGAGAGAGAGAGGCCAGTCATAGGCTATTTGACCGTTTGAACCTAGCTCCCTCTCTTCCATCTTCATAGTATTTTTTTATTACGCTAAATTTTTTTTGCCGATAAGAGTATATTTGCTTATATTGAAAGGAACTGAATATGAATGACATGAATATTTCGCAGCAAGTGACACTGGCACTGATATTATTTTAGGTATTATCATTGTTGCCTGGTTAATATATATATATATATATATATATATATATATATATATATATATATATATATATATATATATATATATATATATATATATATATATATATATGAAAGATGGAAGAGAGGGAGCTAGGTTCAAACGGTCAAATAGCCTATGACTGGCCTCTCTCTCTCTCTCTCTCTCTCTCTCTGACTCCAAGCACGTACGTTTTTCTTTATTAGCTATATATAGGAATTGTCTGGCCAAAGTACAAGAAATTAACATATGTACGAGACACAGTTATAACCTTATGGTAGTGTCAAAATAAGTATTGTATGTGCCATAATTCGTCATCGCCTAGCCGCAATCACAAGCTCGAGTCGCCAACTGCCGTGGAATAAATCTCGTACACAGCGGGCTGTGTACGTTTTATTATGTTTTTATTACAGCTAGCTTGTTTGTTGGTCTGTTTAGTGTATCAGCTAAAGCTTTGTTAACATAAAAGATGCAGAACATGCAGTATAGCACTATACAATACAGGTATATTAATACTTATAACAGTAATAATATCGTCATCCGGAGGCGTTTGAACGTTGGGTTTTTCACAGCGTATCGCCGTGCTTCAAAATGATTCGCGTCGGTGTTTCTAAATATTCGTGTTTAGCAAGATAACGGAGGCTCCTATGGTTATTTTTGATATCGCATCTTAATCTACGGTATTTTCTACGTTTATCAGTAGGTCTGTTTTTCTTTTAAACTTGGTAATAAAAAAAAAATGATCGTTTTGACAAAAATCCTCAGGGGGGGGCAAATGTGGCCCGGGTCGGAACGAATAGGGTTAACCGGAAGATTCAAAAGCACCTTTCCACTTCTAACCTTCTATCTGATCGCCAGTATGGGTTCCGCAAGGGACGTTCTACTGGCGATCTTCTTACTCTCTTAACTGACTCTTGGTCATCCCCTCTTTGCCGTTTCGGTGAAACCTTTGCTATTGCACTAGACATATCAAAAGCTTTTGATAGGGTCTGGCACAAATCTTTGCTTTCCAAACTACCCTCCTACGGTTTCTATCCTTCTCTCTGTACCTTTATCTCCAGTTTCCTTTCTGACCGTTCTATTTCTGTTGTGGTAGACGGTCACTGTTCTTCCCCTAAATCTATTAACAGTGGTGTCCCACAGGGTTCTGTCCTATCTCCCACTCTTTTTCTGTTGTTCACTGATGATCTTCTTTCCAAAACGAACTGTCCTATCCATTCCTACGCCGATGAATCCACTCTGCATTACTCAACTTCTTTTAATAGAAGACCCACCCAACAGGAACTTAACGAGTCAAGGCTGGAGGCTGCAGAACGCTTAGCCTCAGCCCTTACTATTATTTCCGATTGGGGCAAGAGGAACCTGGTGTCCTTCAACGCCTCAAAAACACAGTTTCTCCACCTATCCACTCGACACAATCCTCCAAACAACTATCCCCTATTCTTTGACAACACCCAGCTATCACCTTCCTCAACACTAAACATCCTCGGTGTATCCTTAACTCAAAATCTCAACTGGAAACTTCATATCTCATCTCTTACTAAATCAGCTTCCTCACGGCTGGGCGTTCTGTACCGTCTCCGCCAGTTCTTCTCCCCCACACAGTTGCTGTCCATATACAGGGGCCTTGTCCGCCCTCGTATGGAGTATGCATCTCATGTGTTGGGGGGCTCCACTCACACAGCTCTTCTGGACAGAGTGGAGGCTAAGGCTCTTCGTCTCATCAACTCTCCTCCTCATACTGATAGTCTTCTACCTCTTAAATTCCGCCGCAATGTTGCCTCTCTTTCTATCTTCTATCGATATTTCCACGCTGACTGCTCTTCTGAACTTGCTAACTGCATGCCTCCCCCCCTACCGCGGCCCCGCTGCACTCGACTTTCTACTCGTGCTCATCCCTATACTGTCCAAACCCCTTATGCTAGAGTTAACCAGCATCTTCACTCTTTCATCCCTCACGCTGGTAAACTCTGGAACAATCTTCCTTCATCTGTATTTCCTCCTGCCTAGGACTTGAACTCTTTCAAGAGGAGGGTATCAGGACATCTCTCCTCTCGTATTTGAACTTGCTTTCGGCCACCTCTTTTGTTTCTTTTTAGGAGCAGCGAGTAGCGGGCTTTTTTTTATTATTTTTTTTGTGTGTGTGCCCTTGAGCTGCCTTCTTTGTTGTAAAAAAATATATATATATTTATATATATATATATCTATATATATATATATATCTATATATTTTTTTAATTCAAGCTAATGGAACTTCCACAGCGGCGAAGATTTAATCATTACCATTATTATGAATTTTCATTTTCATTTCATTTTCTATTACTACAACTGCTGTATATATATATATATATATATATATATATATATATATATATATATATATATATATATATATATATATATATATATATATTCGTATCAGTGTGTGTGTGTGTGTGTGTGTGTGTATGTGTGTAAACATCTGTGTGGGCGTTATGTCAGTTTCAGAAGAAGTATTTTTGAAGAGTTTTATTTTCTGCAACCCATTACCATTGACTCGCCGTATCTTGGTAAAAAAAATAAAAACAAAGTCGAGTCGCAAAGGCTACCATTCTTTACGTGATAAATTTGGAGAGAATCCTACACAGACGTTCGAAAGGATCAGTTTCCGGGAGAAAATTGTCAGTTCATATCTCTCTCTCTCTCTCTCTCTCTCTCTCTCTCTCTCTCTCTCTCTCTCTCTCTCTCTCTCTCTCTCTCTCTCTCTCTCTCTCTCTCTCTCTCTCTCTCTCTCTCTCTCTCTCTCTCTCTCTCTCGCAGCTGGCCAACACTCTTCACAGAATAATGCCGCCAGTGAAGCTCTCAAACTAACACAAAAGTAGCAAAAAAGTCGATGCTGGAGGTGGAAAACCTACACGAGGAAGAAAACTATTTCCCGCAGTTTTTGTTACCGTTAAAATCCGGCCAGGATCGTCAACAGTAAACGAGAAATAATATTGCACGGGAGAGAAAAGTGGATAAAAAAACACTGGAAATCATGTGGAAGGTGTGTGAAGACGGAAATCATTGTCGAGAGTGTCCCGAGAAATACACGATAAAAAACAAATAAAAAAAATCTGATTCTATGACACGATAAAGGTTAGGTTAGGTTAGGGTAGAATATGAAAAAAGGTGCCTGCATATGACAAAAAAAGTGTTGTTATCTCATAGAATAAAGTGTCTGTGTCGTCCAATTAATTCATATCTAAAATGCGTTAGAGCAGATGACCGGAAATGGCATAGGTTGCTGCATTTACCTGTTTTCAAAGATTAAAATGTAGTCGGATTCCTTTTTTTTTTCAACTGAATTTACTATTTTGTCTCACGCTTTATGGTTTATAATTTAGTTGAGAAATCTGAGGAGGAGGAGGAGGAGGAGGAGGAGGAGGAAGCGGAGGCGGAGGCAGACGCGAAGTAGGAGGAGGAAGGGGAGTTGAAGTGGAAGGAGGAGATGAAATGGGGAGGGAGAAGAGGAGGAGGAGTTAGACGAGGAGGAGGAGGCGGAGGCGGAAGCGGAGGCGGAGGCGGAGGCGGAGACGTAGGAGGAGGCAGAGGCGGAGACGAAGGAGGATGAAGAGGAGTTGAAGAGGGAGGAGGAGATGAAAGGGGAAGGGAGAGTAGGAGGAGGAGGAGTTAGACGAGGAGGAGGAGGAGGAGGAGGAGGAGGAGGAGGAGGAGGAGGAGTTAGACGAGGAGTAGGAGGAGGAGGAGGAGGAGGAGGAGGAGGAGAAGTAAGATGAGGAGGAGGAATTATTAAATTTCTCTCATGTCTTCTGCATGCTTCAGTTTTTGGTTACTTTTCTTATATTTTCTTCTTTTTTTCTTTTTCTTCTTTCCTTTCATCTTCTTTTTCTTATATTCTTTTTCATCTCCTTCTTTTCCTTTCTTCTTCCTCTTCTTTTTATTTTTATTTTCCTTTCATAATTTTATTTTTTCTTCTTCCTTTCTTCAGTTTTTCTTCTTTTTCTTTCATCTTTTTTCTCTTCTTCTTCTTTTTCATCTTTTTCTTCTTGAACTTCTTTTCTATCTTCTGTTTCCATTTCTTCTTCTTCTTTATCTTCTCCTTCTTCTACTTTATCTTCTTTATCTTCTTTTTCCATATCTTCTTCTTCTTTATCTTCTTTTTCCATTTCTTTTTCTACTTCTTCTTCTTCTTCTTCTTCTTCAAATTATTATTATTATTATTATTATTATTATTATTATTATTATTATTATTATTATTATTATTATTATTATTATTATTATTATTATTATCATCATTATTACTATTATTTTCTTTTCATCTTCATCCTCTCCTCCCTCACCTCATATATAATCTTCTATAATAAACTTTGTTCCTCTAACGTCGACATAAATTGTTATTCCTCAAGGGAAAAAAAATAATGCACCAAAGTTTAATAGTGAAACAAGTTCCGATTGTTCCTGATTTTTCACACCAAGAAATTCTGAGAACAACAACCGAGTATAAAATGAAGTATTCTGAGGTTGAAAACACTCGTCTACCTCCACCCAGCCTCACAGGACGTTTTAAAATACCCGTCTGATATCACTGCACCTTTATTGTTGAATATTTTACAGTCCAACCTTTATTACTCTTGTCCCTTTTATTGACATATTCCTGGTTGGGAAATACACTCCTTCCCTCCCTCGAATAAAGCGTTGTATCCCTCTCCACACACGACCTCTATTTAATTTCTCTTTTTAAACCATGATTCAGTTCGCGTAACTAATTATTTCATCACATTTACTTCCCATGCTCCCGGGCAGGTAGTGATGCTCCTTCACACACAACGAATATCCATCAAGTGTATTATTTCTCCGGCATTTTTCTCTTATATTTTCACCTCTCACATAATCTGTACCAGTTTTATTTCCCAAAGCTTCACTCGCGGCCTTTGCTATGATGTGATGGCTACCGGGGGGTGGGTGGGGGCAGAGAGAGAGAGAGAGAGAGAGAGAGAGAGAGAGAGAGAGAGAGAGAGAGAGAGAGAGAGAGAGAGAGAGAGAGAGAGAGAGAGAGAAATGGACTGACAACGCTCCCGGGCAACCGATCCTTTACAACGGTTGGGTCGGATTCTCTTCATTTTCAAGTACAGAATCGAAACTAAAACAACACCGCTCGTCCGTGTCCTGTATTTCATTAACCCGGAGCACGGCGGCAGAAAGGTAATAGAGTGATCCTGCTGCAAGTGGCGAGAGGTTATAGTGGTGGCAGTGGTATTAACAGCAGCAGCAATAGTTGAGGTTGGGGCGCCAAGGTTACTTATGTAGGGTCGGCCCTCTGGTGAGTTTTGTTTCCGGCCGACTCGCTAGACTCATTAAAGCCCGTATGCCTCAACATTTCAGCTCCGCAGTTTGCCTGTTTGAAAAGCCTCTCCTAGAAGTTCCTGGGATATGAACTCCACATTATTTTCTCTCAACGGGTCTGTCGTATTCACGCGTGTCGTCTGAATGTATGAAAATAACGGAACATCAATAAAAAATCTATTCTTCAGTTCATTCACTCGTCTCTCCACCAACCAATGAATCCAAGCATACGTTCACCCGTTCACCAAACCTTTCTTTTAATCTTTCTCCCTTAACCCAATACATTTAGTACGATGGTAGCACGAGGGAAGCAATGGTGCGAGGAATATCAAGTTAATACTCTCGTTAATACGTACGCCCGTAATTTGACTTCTTTAGATTTTAGTAGTGGATGCAAGGGGAAGGGCGAGCAAAAGCAAAATACGGACATGATTTGACTCTTCAGATTGTATGAGTGAAAGCAAGAGGAAGGGCGAACGAAAGGAGCATAGACGTGAAAACATTTTTCTGAATTTTTCTGAATCGTCGCAGCAGAGAATGACAACATTTTCCACTGCAGCAGTGCGGGGACAGGGGAGGGGAAGGAAGGGCTTACTGGGGCCGTTCACGCCAAACTACTCCCACTTTTACGGCGGAACACAAAAGACGGAGAAGATTACACCTGAAACCCCTTTTAACTGTATGCAAATGTTAATTGTAGTGGATAATATAGGCAAATGAGTTTTTTTCGCTCTACATTTGCTTGACCCGCTTGTATTACAATAATACGGAGATTAAGACAATCCAGTAATGGCTGTGCGCTAACTCGAGTTCACCAGCGTTAAACTGAAAACAACATTTTTATTATGGCCTCAAGTGCAGATTATACTACTACTTTAGATCATTTAATAAGAAAAAAAGCAATATAAAGCTGCCAGAAAGAAAAAGACCCGAGGCCTCGTAACACTGCAGGGCAGGGCGAGGCGGCGCAGGAACACGCACGAGGCCCAGGAACACACATGATTGCAGGCCCATTATGAGCAGACACAGGCCCGGCGAGCACAGGACTAGACTGGGAGGTGACGCAACTCTAATAACACACATGAGTATAACGTTTACAATGATTCCTCGCGACGGGGAATCTCGTTACAAAGGCTAAAAGAACAAAATTCTCATAACAGACACAGTTGCAAACACTCGTGTGGCGCTTTGATCTACGCCACCAGCCACCGCCAGCAGGCCCTGCAGGCTGTGCAGCGTTCGTAATTATTGGTTTCAAATGTGGTGACCATCAAACCCGAAGTACTTCGCACAGCAAGACAAAAGGTAACATTTTCAAATAAAGTAGCATACAAAATATTATCTAATCTCAGTTACTACGTATTTAAAAAAAAAATTATAAATCTTTCACCCTCATTTTTTGCACGTATACTCTCATCACAGAGTGCTACAACGTTGTGTGTGTTTACAATAAGGAACCTTTAAAGTGAGTAGAACCACAACGGGTGAAACGCACAAGTTGAGTAAAATGTAAAAAAAGGTTAAAAGGAAAATGTTCAAAGAAGTTAACTGAAATAAAGAGAAAACAAACTGCGCTAATGAAACTTGGACATGGCAAAAAGAAATACTGATGGGCATGAAGGGCAGGAAAATTATGTACAGGCTATGCGGGGAAAAACTAAATTAGATAAATATGGAAAATATTTCTAGTCAACATACAAAAGCTGGAGGAGCGGTAGGTATTGTACCCACAAAGTAAGAGTACTTAAGGGGAAAAGGGAGGAGTGAGGGACGGGAACTGGTGGTGGTGGTGGTGGTGGTGGTTTGTGGTGATGCAAGGTACGAGTGTATTATATTAAAGTCAAAAGGTAAGTATTAACTATGCTTATTTCCTTCAAAGGCATTCACAAGTACATGAAGTTCAATACACAAACTCGCACACACGCACGACCCCTCCCCCTCACACACACACACACACACACACACACACACACACACACACACACACACACACACGCACATTCATTAGGGAGACGGGTGGACCATTAATTAGAAGGTTCGTGCCGCTGATTGGCGATGACTGACAGGTAAGAAGGGAAGTAAGGATGTGGCCAACCTTGAGGTAAAAGACGGAGTGGTGACGAGGGTAAGATAACGTTAAGAGAGAGAGGAAGAGATGAAGACATAGGAGAAAGGAAAACGAGGTGAGAGGTAATGGAACATATCGGGGAAAAAAAAAAAGTCACGAAAATGGTCTAACGAGGGAAACGAAAAAGAAAAAAACCCATGCCATGCTCTTGTAAAATATAAAAACGAAAAAGAAAAAAAACGGATTATAAAGTTAACCCCCCCAGCTAAATCAGGCCAAAAGCGATATAAATGATATAACATGAGCCGCGACTCAGTAAAAAAAATACAAAGGGAAGAAAAAAATGAGGTAAGTTAAAAATCTCCTGAGAAAAGGACAGGTAAGCATAACTAAAGAGACATTACATAACCGCTAGTGATAAGCTCGTCACCTGACCGCACAACATTTTAAGGAGTCTGTCTATCTGTCCCTCTTGCGGCATTTGTGTGTCATTAAAACTTGCAGGACGCGGAAGGGGAGCGACCGAGGGAAGATGAGTGACTTTTCAATGATTCACCTTGACTTTGTTAGGGTGGAGAGGAAGGCGCTAAGAATATGAACGTGACGCGGAGAGGGGAAGGTCAGATTGAGATAGATAAGAATATATATAGAAAGGAAAGAAGGTCAGACAGATATAGATAAGAATAGAAAGAGAGGGAGGAAGGTCAGAATGAGATACATAAGAATATATATAGAAAGGAAAGAAGGTCAGACAGAGATAGATAAGAATAGATAGAGAGGGAGGAAGGTCAGAATGAGATAGATAAGAATATATATAGAAAGGAAAGAAGGTCAGACAGAGATAGATAAGAATAGATAGAGAGGGAGGAAGGTCAGAATGAGATAGATAAGAATATATATAGAAAGGAAAGAAGGTAAAAAAGAGATAGATAAGAATAGATAGAGAGGGAGGAAGGTCAGAATGAGATAGATAAGAATATATATAGAAAGGAAAGAAGGTCAGAAAGAGATAGATAAGAATAGATAAATACAGAGAAAAGAAGGTCAGAATGAGATAGATAGGAACAGATAGATAGATAGAGAGGGAAGAAGGTCAGAAAAGGAGATAGGTAGGAAGATAGATAGCAGAGCTGGGTATCGCTAACGAATTTGAAATTTCGCTATCACAAATCCGCTAACTTATTGCATAACTTTTGCAATCGTAAATCCGCAAATTTCGAGATTTAGTTTAAATCACAATCGCAAATCCGCTATCGCAAATAGCTACACAATATTTGCAGTCTTCCGCTACAAAACTTGACACCGCAAACACAAACCGCAAACAAAAATTCTATTTTCAATAGCACTGGAATCTCTTTTCACTTTATTTGCGATGTAATGCTGTAGCTAGGCATTCAGTTTCAATTTTTGTTTTTTAAAGACCTAGAGTATAAAGAAAACTATTTTTTTCATGACCAGCTGACCATACATACGCTACTGTTACTTAATTCAAGTATGGACGATTTATAATCATACATATAATTTGTAATAATCTGATAAGCATCTATTTTGAACTTATTTTTAATGAGAAGGACCAAAGAAAGTTCATCAGTGTGACTGCCACAACCAAATCCATATTCACATGCCCTGTCTCCTTCAAAATACTTATTATGATTTTTATAATAAGATCCCCCGAGAGGTTTATGTGAATAAGCTGTTTGTAAAAAGTGGAAAAGGCAACAACTTAAAAAAGTTTAAAAGCTAATCAGTTTTTATTTTAATGTTTAAAGAATTTATCAGATTGAGGCTGTCCGGGCTGAACCGAGCTGGCTCCTCCACGTGTTAGCGGAGGTTAGCGGAAGTAATACCGCAAACGCTAATCCGCAAATTAGCGACCTTTTTGTCGCAAACGCAAATCCGCAAGTGAAATGGAACTTCCGCTATTGCGGATTTGCGGACTAAATAGCGGAAGTACCCAGCACTGATAGATAGACAGAGAGAAAGAGGGAAGTCTATGAAAAATGAGATAAATATGTATAGCTAGGGAGCGAGAGAAATGCTTTAGTTTAAGTAGATTTAGCTTATTATTATTACTTCTACTACATATAATTACCTTATTTACTACTATTACAATTTTATATAAAGAGACAAGGCTGCTCTGTATAGAGATTAAAAAACTTGCAAATATTTCAGTCGTTAATTCTCACTACCAAGACCACCGCCACCATCCGTGTCCTCGTCACCACAACACCACACACCCTTCAGCACCCGCCACATCCACTCTGCCTTCTCCTTGCGGGGATCACTAGTTCGTTTCGAACACTCAGCAAACGATCAAAAAGAGATATGACACACTGCTTTATTTTCTCTCTCTCTCTCTCTCTCTCTCTCTCTCTCTCTCTCTCTCTCTCTCTCTCTCTCTCTCTCTCTCTCTCTCTCTCTCTCTCTCTCTCTCTCTCTCTCTCTCTCTCTCTCTCTCTCTCTCTCTCTCTCTCTCTCTCTCTCTGCTTTAGATACAGTGTTTAAATATCATAAAGTCGAATAATTAAGTCAATAAGAGTGGAAACTTTAGGAACAGGCAAACACTGTCAAATTATAGACAATCGTTGGAAAATTTTCAAAGCTTAATTTGTTCCAGAAAAAAATTTCCACGACAAAAGAGAGAACTAAATGCATAAACAAGACAGAAAGTGTAGGAAAAAAGCCCGCAAGGAATGAGAAAATGAAAGGGAAAATGTGATGACCGGGAGAGTAAGAGAAATTTGTGGAAAACAGAGTAATAGAATGGAAGGAGAGAAGATGAGAGGAATGAAAGGGAGAGACATGAGAAGGAAGAGGTAATGAAATAAAGATGAGGCAAGAAGGCGAGAGAAGAGATGATGATGTTGACGATAAAAAACTAAATAAAAAAAAAATAAAGACAAGACAAGGAAGACCATTGAAGTGAAGAACAGGGGAGGTGAGAGGCCGGGAAGAAAATGAGATGAGAGGACGGGTCGGGAGGGCGCCGAGGCCTCTGCTAATGAGCCGCAGGTTAGGTTGGTAAAAATAACGAAGGTATTAACAGGGGATGCGGCGGCACAAAGCGGCTCGTACGCGCGGGCACGTCTAAGGCGCCCTTATTGGATTCTGATAGCAGGCTCCGGATCCTACCGGGAGATGAATACTTGCATACATTATCTCAAAATAAATACAAGGAAAACTTCAATGGAAAAATTCAACGAAATCGTAGAAAAGACAATATATTTAAAAGGTAATGAAATAATGAATAGGAATAAAATTAATATTAAACAAAAAAAATACAGAAGTAAGAAAGAAAAGCAAAAACTCAATTTCTCCACCTATCCACTCGACACAATCTTCCAAACACCTATCCCCTATTCTTCGACAACACTCAGCTGTCACCTTTTTCTACACTAAACATTCTCGGTTTATCCTTAACTCAAAATCTCAACTGGAAACTTCACACCTCCTCTCTTACTAAATCAGCTTCCTCGAGGTTGGGCGTTCTGTATCGTCTCCGCCAGTTCTTTACCCCCGCACAGATGCTGTCCAAATACAGGGGCCTTGTCCGCCCTCGTATGGAGTATGCATCTCATGTGTGTGTGGGGGGGCTCCACTCACACAGCTTTTTTGGACAGAGTAGAATCAAAGGCTTTTCGCCTCATCAGCTCCCCTCTTCATACTGTCAGTCTTCTACCTCTTAAATTCCGCCACCATGTTGCATCTCTTTCTATCTTCTATCGATATTTTCATGCTGACTGCTCTACTGAACTTGCTAACTGCATGCCTCCCCCCCTCCCGCGGCCTTGCTGCACTCGACTTTCTACTCTAGCTCAGCCCTATATTGTCCAAATCACTTATGCAAGACTTAACTAGCATCTTTACTTTTCATCCCTTACACTAGTAAACTCTGGAACAGCCTTCCTTCCTCTGTATTTCCTTCTGCCTATGACCTGACCTCTTTCAAGAGGAGTGTATCAAGACACCTCTCCACCCGAGACTGACCTCTCTTTTGGCTACTCTTTACTTCGTCTTTTATAGGAGCAGTGGGTGGCGGGCTTTTTTTCTACACTTTCTTTTTGTTGCCCTGGAGCTGCTTCCTTGTTGTAAAAAAATGTAAAAATATTATTTTCTTTGAGAAAACACACACACACACACACACACACACACACACACACACACACACACACACACACACACACACACACTTCCTATCTAGACATGACCGGGTCAATACACAGGTCACGGTGCTATTTAAGCAGCCACGGGTCAGCTTGTTGACTCCCATTTATGAAAGCAACTCATAACTATAAAGAGCATTTGGTGAGATGAAGTAAAATTATATAGACAGACATTGGAAGTGCAGTGTCTAAGTGGTAGAGACGGTTAGGGAAGGGTGATTGTGTCGCTGACGCCCGTCATCTGCCCCGTACCTGCCGACAAGCCCCGGCTCCAAAGTACACTAGCCCGTCTATCTTACTGCTGATGAAGGTCAGTTCAGGTGACAGTGCAGTGTTGGAGCCAAAAATCAAAACCCACTTCCTAAGCCGGAAAGCTGAGCGACCTCCCAATATACTGCCCAACCCTGCATCCCACCAGCAGCTGTCACCTGAAACGGCGTCTGACCTGAAGATTGACATCTTGAAGAGGCTGCCCTTTCCCCACTTTCAGCACCCCCCCCTCCCCCCTGCACTCCACATCGCCCCAACCTTCCCACAAAATACGTCAAACCCCCTTCCCCAATTCCCCTTTTTGTAATTGTATCAGGTACGAGTTTATTTTTAAAATGTATCCATAATATGTAGATTTTCAGTCTGACAGTTGCCAAACTAAATAAACCGTTTATTATTATTATTATTATTATTATTATTATTATTATTATTATTATTATTATTATTATTATTATTATTATTATTATTATTATTATTATTATTTACACACACACACACACACACACACACACACACACACACACACACACACACACACACACACACACACACACACACACGCACTCTGGGAAACGCACAGGGGGGAAAAGAAGGTAATACGAGTGGACAGCTAAAAATATTACTCCATTTCTTGCCTTCATCGCAGAGAAATTTTCATGGGGAGCCTGCAACTGATACTCGAGACCAGGAGGAGGAGGAGGAGAAGGAGGAAGAGGAGGAAAAATGGATGAGAATACTGAAATATGTGGGTCATGTATTTTAAGAGCACGATGCCTCGATTCTAGATATAGATGTGTAGATAGATAAATAGATAGATAGATGTAGACACAAAGATAAATAAATAAATAGATAAGTAGATAGATAGACACAGTGAGATGTCGTGCACGTGGCTGTCGAGGGAAATCAGCCGTGAACGGGTGTCGCCGGGTCGCCTCATCGTCGGGGTCGTCGCGGTGCACACAGAGGCGAGGAACCACCGAACCAGTGTTTGTGTTTGAGGGTGTCTCGTGCGTCCCGCCACACGTCGCCGCGGACTAAGTAAGGATTGTCGTTCCTGACCCCAGAGAACATGACAAGAGACCAAAAAGCAAAGTACAAATAACTCCTCAGGGTATTTTGAAAGAGAAGAAAATGATAAATGGCAAATATTTTATCCGTCTCGTCCGCCTACTGAGTGGGGGTCGTCGTTACGGGCCCCAAGGAACACATGAAAATACGAAAAAGCAAAAAGACATAACTCCTCTGGGTACCAAAAGAAGAAAAATATAAATGGTGAATATTTATTCAACGAAGCCAAAGCGTCATAGTTTCAGAAGGTGTATTACTTAACTTTTCCACTTTTTTAACCATAATAATTCAGAGTCGTTTTTTTCACACATCTGTACTACAAGCAGATTAAATATTTTAATGATATATATACCTTATTAAAAAATATAAAAAAGGAACCACCTGGTATTGCCATGATGAAAATATCTTCATTTCACTATAATAACAATAAAAAAACAAATCTTCAAAATAGGTAAAAATGATATATATATATATATATATATATATATATATATATATATATATATATATATATATATATATATATATATATATATATATATATATATATATATATATTACTTTAAGGTGATTGATATCGCCACACATCCTCAAAAGTTAATAAAAAAAAAAAACAATGTGATACATATCCTTGCTCTAGATAATCACCTCCCCGTCGCCAGCGGTCCTTCCTGACTTAGGCGTGTTTAAAATCGTTTCACAGCTTCCAAAGAATTATAAAAAAAAACGTGTGCATACACTGTTTTAAGTAATACACCTTAACCTGCTCTAGTTAATCACCTCCCCGTTCCCCACGCTCCATCCTTTCTGATTTCCATGGTTTAATATCGTTTTATGTCAGTGTGATAAAAACGCCACGTGAGCACATTCGCTTTAGATAATTACGCTCCTTCCCCCCTCTCAAGGCTCCCCCGCCTCGGCGACAGCGACTCCCTCAAGTAGAGACCGACATCAAAGTCTCAACATTACTCCCGTCCAATTAAGGCTTCCCTCTGTAGTCTGGGTGCTGGGCTTCTTTCAACATCAATAAGTATTACACATATCTTATTATTGTGGGAGAGGCGATGATGCTGGCTGGGTGGGTGCTCTGCCTGTCCATGTAGGTAAAATTAATGTTGTACTGATCTTTCACCTTTTCATTCCCTTTGATTAATAAAACAATAAGGCTTTTTTTCTGTTCTTCCCTTCTCAAGTTTATCAGACTGGCGTTTTTCTTCGCTTAACTAAGAGTATAGAAACACATTAACCTGATCAAATATACGGGGTTTGAATAACCTTTTTTTTGTAGCTTTTTTCAAACAACGACAAAGTGATTTTTTTTTTCTCATTAATCTCAGCATCAACGAGGCGCGCGTGCCACCACTCGAGGATTACATAAAAAGAACCAGTGAAAGGGAGTTATGATGAAAATATTTTATTTGACAAAACACGTAATCTCTCTCTCTCTCTCTCTCTCTCTCTCTCTCTCTCTCTCTCTCTCTCTCTCTCTCTCTCTCTCTCTCTCTCTCTCTCTCTCTCTCTCTCTCTCTCTCTCTCTCTCTCAATGAAAAGCGGAGATGATACGAAGAACATATTTTTTTCATATCAAATCAGTTTTAACAATAAGAAAATATATAATAATGCAGGAAAGCGATCAACGATATACAATGAAAAAACAAAAACAAGAAAATAACAATGATACACAGAGACAGAACAAGCAAAACATAAAAAAACAAGAAACGCACAAAACACGAACAATGTCAAGCAACGAACCGTAAGGAAACAACAATGCGTTACGAAAAAAAAAAGTGAAAGGCAAGAACTTAAACAAGAGCACAAAAAAAGCAAAAGAAAGCAAGAAAAGAGACAAATAAGCAGATGATAATGACCCTGTACCAACCACCACCACCACCACCACCACCACCAACAACAACAACAACAACAAAACCACCACCACTACCACCCCTCTGTGTTATCCCTCAAGGTAAGTCGTCACAGGTGTTGTTGTTGTTGTTGTTGTTGTTGTTGTTGTTGTTTCCTCCTCCACAATCATCCGGTAGCTCTTTCGTGTGTGTGTGTGTGTGTGTGTGTGTGTGTGTGTGTGTGTGTGTGTGTGTGTGTGTGTGTGTGTGTGTGAGTGTGTGTGTTTATTAAGAATTATTTGATATGCTGATGTTGAATACTAACCTAATTATCACACACACACACACACACACACACACACACACGCACAAAACACACACAGCCACCCTCCCGGACAGGTGTTATCGTCGCCTGCCTCACCTGACGCGCCGCCAACCCTACACAAAGCCAGGTAACGTGCTGACTCCCTAAATCCACCCTTCTCGTCCCCCTCCTTCTCCTCCTGTTCCCTCTCCACCTCCCTCTCATCCCAATACTCGTTCTACCTACCCTCCTACTCCCTCACCTTCTCCTTCTCCTCCTCCTCCTCCTCCTCCTTCGCTTTCTACGCCTCCCTCTCCACATCCCTTTCATCCTAAAACTCGTTCTCTGTAACCTTCTCCTCCTCCTCCTCCTCCTCCTCCTCCTCCTCCTCCTCCTCCTCCACCTCCTCCTCCTCCTCCCTCGCCACCCTCTGCACCTCCCTCTCATCCCAATACTCTTTCTCCATAACCTCCTCCTCCTCCTCCTCCTCCTCCTCCTCCTCCGTCGCCTTCTACGCCTACCTCTCCACCTCCCTCTCATCCCAATACTCGTTCTACCTACCCTCCTCCTACTCCTTCAACTTCTCCTACATCTCCCCTCCTATTCCCTCTCATCCCAACACTTATTCTTTATCCCCTTCTGCTCCTCCTCCTCCTCCTTCTCCTGCTCCTCCATTTCCTATTCCCTCTCATTCCATTATTTGTTCCCTCTCCTCTCCCCTTTCTCCTCCCGTCTATTGTCATGCTAAATAATCAGTAGAGAGAAGAGAGGAATTTACATATTTGGGACGAACAATCAATGCAAACTAAGGCCACGGAAAATAGATCTAAACTGAAAGACTGAAAGAGCAATGAGTGAATGAAACCACTACGATCATCACCAGCACCACCACAACGCCATTAACATCTCACCTTCATCATCTCTTCCCCAGCAGCAGTACCACCAACACCACCGTCACCAGTCACAACCCTTATGTTCAACTCTACCTACTTCAGCATCCTCCTCCTCCTCCTCCTCTCTTACACTCGTACTTTCACATTATGACAACATCTTAAGTGGCTGTCCTACATGAATCTCATCCTAGTATTGAAACCTCTCTCCTTTTTCTTTTTTTCATTTCCCCCATCCCCACCCCCTCGTTTTAATTGTCTTTTGCTTTTAACATCTTCCTTTCTTTTACTCATTTTCATTCACAATCAACTTTCCTTCACGATTTTCTTCATAAACGCTTCCCTACATAATATCTATTACAAACTTCATTCCATACTCTATATCGTCCATAAACATCCTCTTTTACTCAATTTCCTTGACATGCATTTTTTATTACAACCTTTCCTTCACAAACACTTTCAACATTTCTTTTACGTAGTTCCTCTGTAACTCGTGTCCCTCAATTTCCTTCAAAAACACTTTCTTACTTAATTTCCTTCACACACATTCTTTCTTACTCAATTTCCAATACACAAATCCTTTCTTAAATACTCACTTCTCTTCATAACATCCTTCACAAAAACTATTATCGTCGTCACCACCACCATCATTAAGGGTAGGCGGTGGCCGAGCTGGTAGCGTACTGGGCCCACATTCACCGCGTGATGGACGACGCGGGTTCGAATCCCCACGCTACCACTCGGATTTTTCAGTCACCGCCGAGTGGCTTAAAACTACCCATATGCTGTCCTGAAGACCACCCATCAACCCGGACTCTAGAGGAAGCCGTCCAAGCGAATCAAGAACGAGTTCCGGGGGGCAGCATGAGCCAATGCAAGATGGCGCCACTATAAACACTCGCCTGCGCCAGAACGGGCTGGGCAGACCATCAGGCCCCACCTGGAAGAAGCCTTGGGCCGACCATCAGGCCCCACCAGGAAGATGCCTACCGGCGCAACAGGCAACGACGTAAAAAAAAAAAAAAAAAAAATCAACAACACAACCTCAACCGTCATCATCCCTTTCTCCTTCTTCATCTCTTCTTCCCTCCACCAGCCAGGGAGTGACAGCTGTCTCCTCGGTCAGCTTGTTGGGCTATTTCTTCCAACCTTTTCTTCTCCAGTTTCATTTTCTCTCGGTGGTCATTCTGCCGTGGGCGTTTCAATATCTCTCAACGAAAGCGAAAAGTTTTTAAATCTCACTCGAACACAAAGCTTAGTTTAGTGTAAAGTTTACCTGTTCTGATATTAATGTTTCGTAACGTCTGAGCAATGATAACGCCACTCCTCTTACAATAGTTTCCGGCATAAAGCACTGCAATAGAAAAATGAACTAGGAGCGAAAAATCGACCTAAGGCAAGCAACACGAGAAACAACAAAACCATCGACAATAGTTTGCGTCCAACATGCCACAATACGTACATGTCAAAGATTAATCTCTCTCTCTCTCTCTCTCTCTCTCTCTCTCTCTCTCTCTCTCTCTCTCTCTCTCTCTCTCTCTCTCTCTCTCTCTCTCTCTCTCTCTCAACTGAGATATCCCCAAAATCTTATAAGAAGAGAGAGAGAGAGAGACGGGGAATTTATAAGAGCCAGACGGTCCTCAAATGCCTAGCCACGACGGGTGACCCTTGAAAAAATGACAGAAATGCTGAAAGTTCCAAAAAGAAAATGCTGGAAATACCGCGGCGTTCAAATGATTGGAAAAGTTATACGAGGCGCCGGGGGATGCGAGGGAGGCGAAAATTTTGACACTGCGGCCCTTGACTTCTTGATGAGTTTTGTGAAGGGATGGAAGGAGGGGAGCTGAATAAAGGGGGGGTGGAGTGAAAGGGGACTGATGAAAGGAGTGAAGGGGGAAGTTGCAAGGGAGTGGAAGGGGGAAAGGGCAAGGGAGTGGAGGGAAACAGGGGTGAAGAAGTAGAGAGGAAAAGAAGCTAGGGATGGAAGGGTGGAGATGAATAGGAGATGGAGTGGGGGTGGAAAGGGGCAAGGAATGGAGGGGAGTGGAAGGGGAAAGGCACGAGGGATGGAGGGAGTGCAGGGGAAAGGGATGAAGGATGAAAGTTGCATAGGGGACCTGGTCTTGTATCAACTTCTTTGCATAGTTGCATTTACTGTAACTCCCTCTCTTTGACATTTACTTCGTCGTCTTTGTATTACCAGCACCAAGGAGAAGACTAACTCCAAAAGGCGACATTATAATCATTCGGTAAACATTTCAGACGGAGGGGAACGATACGAGAAAACACAGCACAGCAAAGGGACGAAGAAGACAGTAGAGGGAACATGTAATCGATGGCAAGCAACAAAAATCATAGGAAAAAAAAGAATAAAGAGGAGAATATGCGATAATTTTAGCATAGCAGAAGAATGAGGCGAACAAAGAATAAATGGTGATAGAAGAAAAAGAAAACAAAGGTAGAGAATAAGGAAAATAGAAGAGAAGAGGCGGTGAATGAGGAAGATGAAAGAGAATACTAATACTGAATAGGATTAATTATAAATGCAAAGACGAACGAGGAGGAGGCAATGGGGTGAACAAAAAAGGAAAAAAATACATTGATGGTAAATGATGTATGAGGGAAAAAATGAGAAAAAGATGAGAATGATAAAAAAAACAGGAAGATAGAGAAAGCAAAAAGGACAAATTTTAACGCCAAATAGAAGAACAGATCAAAGAGAAATAAAGCTAAGAATGTAAAAAGCAAGAAAAAGAGTGAAAATACGAAAAGACAAAAATAGGAAAGCAAAATAATTACAGATACAGACGCAAATAAAAAAATACAGGTCAGGAAAGATGAACGAGCTAAGAACGCAGACAGCAAAGGAAAAAATAGTTAAAATATGAAAAAAATAGAAAAGACGAGGAAAGCAAAAAGGACTAATACACACACACAAAAAAAAAAAATACAGGTCAGAAAAGATGAAAGAACTCTAAGAAATTGGGAAGCAGGAAAAAAAATAAAAGTATAAAAAATGAGATAGAGAAATGAAAGCAAAAAAGGACAAATACAGACGCAACAAAAAAAAAAAATACAGGTCAGGAGAGATGAAAGAGGTAAGAACGTGGAAAGCAAGGGAAAAAAAGCAAAAATATATAAAAAAAAGTAAAGCAAAAAAACACCCAATGTAAACGAAAAATACAGGTTAAGAGAGATGAAAGAACTAAAAACGTGACAAAGAGAAATAAAAGCGTAAAAAAATGAGAAAAAAAAAAGAGGAAGACCTCCGACAACTTTTCCTCTTCAGCCTTGTCCACCGCGGGAGGGAGGTCGTTGCCTCTTACCTGGCGGCGAGTCAAAAAGGAGGAGGAAAAGAGGAAAGAGGAGAGGAGATGAAGGAGGATGACGGGCCGCCACCAAGAGGAATTCGCAGTCATGTGATAAAAATTTTTGACGAGGAGGAAAAGGAGGAAAAATATAGAAGCGAGTTAAAAGTGAGGAGTTTGTGTTTGGGGTGAGGTTGAGGAGGGGGTTGTGGTTGTGGTTATGTAGCAGTAGTAGTAGTAGTAGTAGTAGTAGTGACACTTAGGTGCAGTGATCGGGACAGAGGTATATAAGTAGGAGTACGTGGGAGACAAAGTAGCTGAATGGGTGAGGGAAATAGAAGCTTTGTCTGCCATTGCCAAGACTGAGCCACACGCTGCCTATTCAGCGTACACCCACGGCATCCAACATCGGTGGACGTTCCTGATGCGCACCATCCCCGGCATCAGTCCACTCCTCCGACCACTGGAAAATGCCGTCAAGAATGTATTCTTGCCGGCGCTGGTGAAATCTCATGCTTTGGGGAGGAGGAGAGGGATATGCTAGCACTTCCCCCAAGACTGGGTGGGATGGGGATCACCAACCCTGAGAAGCTGGCAGATAAGGAGAACCAAAACTCCATCAGCCTTACCAGGTCACTCATCAACAGGATCATCGCTCAGGAGGCAGAGGGCGAGATAGACCAAACAGAAATAAGAGATATTAAAAGAAAAATCTCAGAAGAAAGGCAACAGGCCCAAAAAGACGAGCTGGACCGTCTTACACACCACCTGTCCACAGAAATGGGTAGAAAAATACACACAGCACAGGAGGCAGGCGCCTCTAACTGGCTAACCTCATTACCAATCAGAGCAAAGGGCTTCAGCCTCAACAAACAAGAATTTGTCGACGCCATTGCTCTGAGATATGGCTGGCCGATTGAGGGACTGCCTGATCTCTGTGCATGTGGATCACCAAATGATGTCACCCACACCATGACATGTAAAAAAGGAGGCTTCGTCTGTATTCGACACGATGAAGTGAGGGATCTGACAGCCAGCATGCTCGGGGAGGTATGCCAAGACGTCACTACCGAGCCGGCACTGCTTCCCCTGGACGGCGAACACCTTCGGTACAGGACAGCCAATACCTCACAGGAGGCACGGGTTGATGTAAGTGCCCGCGGATTCTGGGTGCGCGGACAGCGGGCGTTCATGGACATCCGCATACTCGACCCGATGGCTGCCTGTCACCGTGAGCTGCCCCTGCAAGCCGCCCACCACAGGAACGAGCAGGAGAAGACAAGGGCATACGGTGAAAGAATCCAACATGTGGATCAGGGCAGCTTCAACCCCCTCGTCTTCACCACATCCGGCGGGATGGGTCCCAGGGCCCAATGCTTCTACGCACGCCTCGCGGAACTAATCTCAGAAAAGAAGCATCAGACAAGGAGTCACGTTGTCGCCTGGATGAGGTGTCGCCTCTCGTTCTCCCTGCTCAGGTCGGCCATCCTATGTCTCAGGGGCACCAGACACTCTGGCCCAAAAGCCACCAACATCTCCAATATGGACTATGAAGCCACAGTGGTGGAGAGTGACATTAGGGTGGGTCGGGAGTGACTTGAGTAGGGAAGGAAAGGGGGATCTAGACGTAATAGATGATAGGTGATTTAGTGTCAGGTAGTATTAGTGATATGGTTGGATGCCACAGTCATTAGCGAACAGAGTTGGGGCTAATGACCTCCAAGCTATGGAGCCCTCCATGATTATGTGTCGGGAAAATAAACATGGGTGGAGGTATCATTTATGTAGTAGTAGTAGTAGTAGTAGTAGTAGTAGTAGTAGTAGTAGTAGTATTGGGGAGAGGAGGAGGAGGAGGAGGAGGAGGAGGAGGAGGAGGAGGAGGCTAGGTAGGTAGATTAATAGGTAGGAGGGAAAATAGAAAGGGAGGTAGGTAGAATACATACACAGGAAGGCGAGTAAGGAAATGGTTTGTAAAAAAGATAATAGGTAAGTGAGTAGGAAGCAAGGAGACATGTAGGTAAGAAGGGAAAAGGTTAAAATAGGAAATCGGGAAGGAAGGAAATATGAGAGGAAGGTAGGAGGGGGAGATAAGGAAAGAAGGTAGAAAGGCAGGAACTAGTTGAAAGAGGGTGATAGATAGGAAGACAAATGGAAAAAAAAAAGGAAATATGAGATGAAGATATAGAGGTAGGTAAGACTATAACTATGAAGGTAGGGAGAGGCGTAGGAAGGTTAGACAGCAGGAAGTAGGCAGGTGGCAATGACTGGAGTACGGCTGACACACTTCCATTATACCTGCTGATTAGTAGTCATTAGGGCTCATGGGGGTAAAGGAAGATAAATGGAGACTGTGATTGTGAACTATGGGATGACATGGATTAGCGAGGGGCAAGGGAATGGGGTCGGGGAAGGATACGGAAGGATAAAGGGAAGATAGATAAAGGAATAATACAACGATAATGGCTGTGTCCGGTAACATGAGAGAGTGGGGGATAAGAAATAAATACGTAAAGGAAAAATGTTGAGTTGAGTTGAGAAAACGATAAAGAAAGAAGACGAGTAAGAATGTCACAAGGACAACATTTATTTTGGGAGGCGAAATATTTAGGTGATTAAAAAACAAATGGCAGGAAGAAACGAATGAAAAGAAATGTGAGAGAGAGAGAGAGAGAGAGAGAGAGAGAGAGAGAGAGAGAGAGAGAGAGAGAGAGAGAGAGAGAGAGAGAGAGAGAGAGAGAGAGAGAGAGAGAGAGAGAGAGAGAGAGAGAGAGAGAGAGAGAGAGAGAGAGAGAGAGAGAGAGAGATTTACATAGATATTCCGACCCCATAGACCCTATAGTCCAGACTAGGTGGTCTGTCCTTAAACCTAGGTGAAATTATATCAACCGCTAGCATTACTTTGCATTTTTACTTTAGTAAATACTAAATTGGAGGAAGTGTTGGACGGGTTTCACTGGGCCTCCAAAGGTGGGAGTTTATTCCATTCTCGCGCCAAGACGTTGGCGAAGAAAAATTTAGCGTAGTCTGAATTTATTTGTTTACACTTACGTTTTCTTCCATTATTTTTCGTTGGAAACTAGTCACCTATCGTAAACAATTTGGATTTACCCACATTTGTACACTGATCACTTCGAGTTTCACGCAACATATTTCGTAATCGAACCGCATTTTTCTCTTTCATCTTGAAAAACCTGCCACTTTTCTAAATAATGGGCATCTCCCATCTATCAGATCTATCTGGAATTTGTGCAGTTTTTTTTGGAGACTGTCAGTCTTCGCCTCAGAGGACCAACTAACCAGTCTTTGTTTCGTAAGCAACTTTACAAGTGATATTATTGAGTCAGACGTCCGCGTCGTTGATGTAAATCGTAAACAGCACGGGGCCAAGAATTGGGTCTTGAGGGACGCCACTAGTGACAGGTACCCACTCTTTGCTGTCTGTTGCTTAATCAATTAGCGATCCAGTGGTATGCATTAATGTTAATAAATAATTGTTTGATTTTATGAAGTAATTAATGGTGTAGAATTTACCAAACGCTTTCTGAAAATCAAGATATACTACTTCCAGTGATTTGGTTAGGTCATAAACTGAGAAGAGGTCGTTTTAACAGGTCAGTAAGTTCGTTAAGTAGGATCTCTTGTTACGGTAGCCATGTTGAGAGTCCTTAATTAATGAAGGGCTTTGAAGGTAACTCACAATTTTGTCTTTAATAATGCCCTCGAGTAGCTTACTGACTACTGAAGTAAGACCAATGGACCTGTAATTACCCGGTACATTTTTTTCACCTTT